>NW_027505004.1:0-205875 GCF_021521415.1 Bidens hawaiensis
TATCTGGAAAATTTTGTCCGTCGTTTCTTGGATCAAATCTGACCAGTCATTTGCTTGTCACCCACTTCAGCCCAACACAGTGGGGACCTACACTTGCGCCCATACAAGGCTTCAAATGGCGCAGCCTTGAGGCTTGTGTGATAACTGTTATTGTATGAAAATTCAACCAATGGGAGATGAGTATCCCAGCTACCCCCGAAATCGATTGCGCACGCGCGCAACATATCTTCTAATGTTTGAATGGTTCACTCGCTTTGTCCATCCGTTTGGGGATGATAAGCCGTACTCATGTCAAGACGAGTACCTAAAGCCCCTTGTAACGATCTCCAAAATCTTGAGGTGAAACGACTATCTCTATCAGAAATGATGGATACCGGAACTCCGTGTTTTGAAACTACTTCTCGAATATACAATCGGGCTAACTTTTCCATCTTATCGGTTTCCTTGATCGGCAGGAAGTGTGCTGACTTAGTTAGCCGGTCTACAATAACCCAAAATCGTGTTGTAACCCCCAGGTGTCCTTGGCAGTTTGGTAATGAAGTCCATGGAGATTTGTTCCCACTTCCACATGGGAATTTCTGGCTGTTGAAGCAACCCCGACGGTTTCTGGTATTCAGCCTTCACCTTCGAACACGTCAGGCACTTACTGACATACGTCGCGACGTCGCCCTTAAGATTGGGCCACCAATACTGCGCTTTAACATCTTGGTACATCTTGTCTGCGCCAGGATGTACGGAATCCCGCGTTTTGTGAGCTTCGTTTAACACTTGCTCGCGCAATCCTCCCTTGAGAGGGACCCATATGCGGTTAGCAAAATATCGAGTGTCGTTCTCTTTGAGCTCCAAATTCTTAATCATACCCCCAAGGGATTCGTTCTTGACAAACTCTGATTTCAAGGCTTCTTGTTGAGCTTCTCGGATGCGGGTAGTGAGGTCTGCGCGAATGGTCAATCTTAGAGCCTTAACTCGCAGCGTCTTTGCTTGATCTTTCCTACTTAAAGCGTCTGCTACCACATTCGCCTTTCAGGATGATACTTTATTTCGCAATCATAATCATTCAATAATTCTACCCATCTTCGTTGCCTCATGTTTAAATCCTTTTGATCAAATATATGTTAAAGGCTCTTGTGATCCGTAAAAATCAAACACTTTGTACCATAAAGATAATGGCGCCAAATCTTTAGCGCGAAAACAACCGCTCCAAGTTCCAGATCATGCGTTGTATAATTCCTTTCATTGGCCTTGAGTTGACGAGAGGCATACGCTAAGACTTTGTTTCTCTGCATAAGGACACATCCGAGTCCTTGATGTGAAGCGTCGCAGTAGACGACCATGTCGTCCGTCCCCTCGGGTAGCGACAAAATTGGCGCACTACATAACTTTTGCTTTAACATTTGAAACGCTACATCCTGGTTTTCGTCCCAATCAAACTTCTTATCTTTCTGAGTTAGCGCGGTGAGAGGTAAAGCTATCTTGGAGAAGTTCTCAATGAAACGTCGATAGTAGCCAGCTAGTCCTAGGAATTGCCTCACCTCAGTTGGCGTTTTTGGCGCTTCCCAATTCTCGATGGCTTTGACCTTGGAAGGATCGACGTGTATTCCTTTCTCGTTTACAACGTGACCGAGAAAGTGAACCTCTATAAGCCAAAACTCACATTTAAAAAACTTTGCATACAACTTTTCTTTCTTCAGCATTTCCAAAATTAATCTCAGATGTTGTTCATGCTCAGCTCTGGTTCGGAGTAAACCAGAATATCATCTATAAATACAATCACAAACTTATCCAAGTATGGTTTGCACACACGGTTCATCAGATCCATGAATACAGCCGGCGCATTAGTTAGCCCGAAAGGCATCACTAAGAACTCATAATGGCCGTATCTAGTTCGGAAGGCTGTCTTCGGCACGTCTTCCTCATGGACCCTAAGTTGGTGGTAACCTAACCGTAGATCTATCTTCGAGTAATAACTGGATCCCTGCAACTGATCAAATAAGTCGTCAATCCTCGGTAAGGGGTACCGATTCTTGACTGTCAGCTTGTTCAGTTCCCTGTAGTCAATACACATTCTAAATGAACCATCCTTCTTCTTTACAAAAAGTACTGGAGCTCCCAGGGTGAAAAGCTTGGGCGTATGAAACCCTTATCCAATAGTTCCTGCAACTGATTGGATAGCTCTTGCATCTCGGATGGAGCTAGTCGATAGGGTGCTCGAGCTACTGGTGCAGCTCCTGAACCAAGTCGATTCGAAACTCGACTTGTCGCGGTGGCGGTAATCCGGGCAAATCTTCAGGGAAAACTTCTGGAAATTCGCGCACCACTGGTAAGTCTTCAATCTTTCGCTCATCTCCTTTCTTCTCTACTACGTGCGCCAGGAAGGCGTAGCATCCTTTCCTCAGGCACTTGCGCGCCTTTAGACACGAAATGAGTTTTGTCGCAACTCCACTTCTTTCCCCTTGAATTACCAAGGTTTCTCCGCTCAACAGTGGGATCCGAACCTGCTTCTCATGGCAAATAACTTCCGCGTAGTTCTCGACTAACCAATCCATGCCTACCACAATGTCAAAACTTCCCAAGTCTATTGGCAATAAGTTAATATTGAATCCGTGACCTCCCATGACCAATACACATTGCTCAGTCCTCTCGTTCGCGCGTATCTGCCTACCATTGGCTAGTTCTATAGTATAAGGCGTGTCTAGCCTACTGGTTGCTAGGCGTAGGGAGTTTTTAAACTCAGTGGATATGAAACTTAGGTCAGCGCCAGTATCAAATAAGACAGATGCAAAATGGTCGGTAAGTAGAAACGTACCGGTTACCACATTCGGTTCTTCTTTTGCTTCGCCCGCGCCGATCACAAAGGCTCTCCCGCGAGCTTGGTTTCTCTTTTGCGGGCAATCCCGACTGAAATGTCCTGGCTTCCCGCATGCGTAGCAGTTGTCGTTTGCTCCAGCTTCCTTATGGCAGTTTATCGCCTTGTGCCCTGGTCTGCTACATTTGGCGCATACGATGCTTGCGCATTCACCCTCGTGGTGATACTTGCATCTGCTGCACCATGGGTGAGGCCCATTATACCTTTTTCGTGATGGCTCCAGGGCTTGTATCGCGTAAGCCCTTACGCTCTCTGTTTCTTGAATGGTGGTTGCTTGGAGTCGGACCCTCGGTGGTGAGAGTTCCATTTTCTCTTGGGGTCAGAGGTTCGCTGCTCGTTCCCAGCGCGAGGTCAACATGCCCGCACGGACCGTATCTCTTGTAAGAGTGATGGCCCGCGCCACTGCCTCATCAAAGGTTGGAGGCGCTGCGGCATTGAGCGGAACTCTGATAACATGGGGTAACCCAAAGATATACCTCTCGATCTTTTTCTCCTCCGTGTTCGCCATATCCGGCACCATCTGGCAAAGTTCGTTGAATCGGTTGTTGTAGGCGTCGATATCAGTTCCTATCATGGTGTGTTCCAAAATTCCTGCTGTAGACTCTGAATTTCGGCGCGAGAGCAGAACTTTTTCATCATCATTTCCTTCAGCTCCTCCCAGGTCTTGTGGAGAGCAACTTTTCGTCCCAATGTTTTCACTTGAAGCTTCCACCAAGACGAGGCCGCTTCTTGAAACATGCAGGTCGCGTAAAGGACCTTTTGACTTTCACTACACCCGCTAATGGAGAGAACTGTATCCATTTTGTCGATCTGGCCCCTTCGGTGCCCTTGAATGGCCAAGGCTTACAGGCCATAAATGTCTTATAGGAGCATCCTTTGTCCAAAGCTCCTGATTCGGGTTCTTGGGTTTCGGTCTCTTGACGACCCTGACTTGATTCGGCCTTGCTGGCCTCATGCGTTGCGATCGCCTGTGCGATTATTTCTGCGAGTTCCTCGGGTGTCATGGTAATTCCCTTGGCTCTGGTTGGAGGCATTCTCGTTTTTCTTAAAAGAGAACGAAAATATATCAACTTAGCGCATGTACCCTGAGCAAATAATGTTCTTATCCTTAGTGTTCACTAGACATTGTGTGACTCGTGTTCCTAAGTGTGTGTGGTTTTTCTTTTGAAAATATTTTCTTTGCAAATTATTTCATGCGATTCCCCTACGGTTATAGTCTAGGTTAAAACTTCTTTCCTAGTTCGCTATAACCAGTGCTCTGATACCAATCTGTCACACCCGCCCTGAACGCGGAAACAGCCGGGCGCGCGCGAGTGGGAATTGATAATCAAGCACTGGTCATTGCAAACATTCAAATAAATTTTCCATTGCGCATGAAATGTCTAGTACAAAATACATTACATTGTTTAGAATTACATATAAAAACATCCACACATGAAAAACGTTGAAGATTTCCGCGCCATATCCCCTTACACGGCGGGAACAACCACGCGTGTGGAAGGGATAGAACTAAAATCTTCCAAAAACCATTTTTATAGATGTTCTGCGTGAAGTGCTCTATGTGTGACTCCTTACGCTACTAATTATCACCTGAAAGACACGTAAAAACATTTGAATCAGTATAAACTGAGTGAGTTCACAAGTTTTGGTGACTTGATAAATCGTATTGCATCATATCCTTGATAAAACCATATTGAAACATATTTCTGATAACACCATTAAAACATATGCTTGATAAAACCGTCCCGCGGGTTACGCGCGGACATTTCTGAAAAACCGGGCTCGTCCATGCAAAGTGGCGCTGCCACTTACGAGCTAAAACAATACCGTCCCGCGGGTTACGCGCGGACGTTGTGCTCGGAAAACTAGCGCTCGTCCGTGCAAAGAGGTGCGACCCCTACGAGCGGGCTTTGCAGCCAGTAGTACTACCCCATGACCATACTAGGCACTCGTCTATGCAAAGAGGTGCGACCCCTACGAGTGGGTTGATCAAACACAGCAGTCCCTACCCTTAGAGTTCCACTGACGAGTGATCACTGTCTAAAACTTGCGCACTTACATTGAAAACCAAGATAAACACCATGAACAGATAATCGTTTGCATTGCTTGTAAATATACCATGATAAAACATAATTTAAACACGTGTCCCTCGCCCCGAAAACAGTTTAAAAACAGTGAAAATAGGGGCTGTGAGACTCACCTGTGATTCTTGTTAAGCGATGGTTTAGAGAGAGATTAAACGAGATTCGGGTTTCCTGATGTTAGCCTCGAAATTGGAAGTCTAGAATATGTTTAAATAACAGGAAATATGTATATTAAGATCAAGAAATCGAAGAATATAAGGGTTGGTCAGGAAAGTAAATCTCAAGACTAAAGTTTCGGCTTACCTAGCGATGAAACGGATGCTTGGGAGATGGTTAGTGCAGAATTACAGGTTTAAGAGAGGAGTTTGAAGTGTGTTTGTGTGATATTTTTATTCATGAATTGATACTTATTTATAGGCAAATTCAAGGGAACACAATCCCTTGATTTAGGGGATTGAAATCTTATTTATATTGGGTGTAATGATGACAAGGTATGGGGTTTATTATTATTATTTATTTAGGGATGGGGGTGATGGTCCTAGAGAGTGGTTATAAAGATTCTGATGGATTTGACAGTACATGCAGGACTGTGGTTGGTGAGAGTAGGTGCGGCTGACAGCTGACATTTCGTTTTACAGTATACTTTTCCTGGTACTGTTGTCAGTGTGCAGTCAAAAGGTAAAAATCTCTGAAACACGCAATTGGTTCTTTCTGGGCGGGGGTAATCCCCTTACATCTGAAGAATAGACTAAGTGTTTTGTGCGTGTAGCCTTGCGCGTATAGCCTTCTGCGTGAAGGCCATTTCTTTGAACGTTGTGGGTCCGGCGGCTCCAGTTGGTCTTCGCGCAAGCGTCCTTGTAACGAATCCTGCGCGTATCACTGCGCAGGCGTCCTTATAAGGAATCCTGCGAGTCCATCTGGCTCTGCTGGAACCAGCGCTCTCAGAGTTTATTAACAGGGTGAATTTTTGGATTTAAGCGAAAAGGTGGTTGGTTTCTGTGCAGACGTTCATAGCGTAAAGGGTTTAGTTTTAAGGTGTCCCGCGGGGATTCTTCCCGCAGGTGTCGCATATAACTCCTTTTTATTTGATGCGGGTAGGTGCGTAACCTTCTCGTAGTCAGGGACGTTGAGTTTCATTTGTAGATTCTCCATGAGGTCTTTGTATTTCAACATAGTGATCAGTTATGTTGAAGTCAATTCCATCTTGGAGCTTCAAACAAACTAGCTCTCAATGTTCCCGCCATGCGGGGAGGTTAGTTCCCTTTTTCCGCGCGCGCATAAATGATTTGATTATTGAAGAGGTATGCAACCCATTAGACAAACGACATAAAATTAAGTGGTCATGAAAACACAACAAAAACCTGTGCGCGTGGCGCATATAACATATGCCCGCGCTGATCCTAACATGGCGCGCATCGCATCCGCGCATGGTGCATATAACATATGCACCGCGCTGATCCTAACATGGCGCGCATCGCATCCGCGCATGGTGCATATAACATATGCACCGCGCTGATCCTAACATGGCGCGCATCGCATCCGCGCATGGTGCATATAACTTATGCACCGCGCTGATCCTAACATGGCGCGCATCGCATCCGCGCATGGCGTATATAACATATGCCCGCGCTGATAATGGCGCGCATAACATTCACAATCTCCTAATAATTAGGTTGATTACTTGGTTTATGGGATTGGGAAATTACCGGGTGTCACAACTACCGACATCCCGAACAAGAAAGAGGTGCTGCCCCGACGACTCGGTGATTTCCTTGAAGTGCGTGCCAAGATTGTTGTTGTCTCGAAAAGCGTGCCAAGTAAGGAAAAAAGATTTTTGCAAGGAAAGAGTGTTGATTGAGCGGCGATGAAGTGCTGCCCAAGTGACTAGGGTTTATCAAGCCGAAAAAGGTAGGCATAATGCCCAACCAAAATAATAATAAAATATTGAAAGGGCTTAATACCCTAAGTCGAAGTTATTCTCGATAATCAAAGAAAGATATAACAAAGAAAATAAAGAAAAGAAAAGATAATATTTATATATATAAGATTATTCTTTGTTATAAAATATATTATTTAAGTATTATGAGTATACTTAAATAATAAAAGAAAAGAATACGTTTCTTAATGAAGAAGAAACGTCGGGTTTTATAAATAAACTAAAGGTTTATAAAGATTACTTTTTAAATAAAGGTTTTAAAGTAAAATAAAATAATGAACTAAAGGTTCATCGAGATAAATAAGACTAAAGGTCTTAAGCCGGATCGTGTATCCGACTAATGAATGTTATACTCGTACTATAGGTGCGAGATAGCGAAGGAAGATTAACGGACGGTGTTGGAAGCCGATCCCATTGAAAAGGTGAATATGCCCCACTTTTACAAACTTGTTTTAAACAAACAAATGTGTTACGTGTAAAACTTTATATGAGGCTACGTGTCTCTAAAAACATTGTAAATAAGAGTATAAGCCAGCCCTCAGGATATGGTATACGTTTGTCTGGATCCTTACATATGTGGAACGCGGTGGGCACATCGCACCACGCTTGGTCATGACCTCTAGCCACGATGGGCCGGACCTAAGTTACGTCCGAGTGGGGAATGGCCATGTGTATATTTGTAGTACCTAAGTTATGTCATAAACGTTGCGGTGTTTCGCTGAGGTGACCTAGTGCAGAGACTCGAGTTGATAATTGTTTATCTTAATTATTCCTAAGCCAAGATGGGCCGAGACTTACGTGGTCTCGAGGGGTAATTAAGTAAAGAAAATATTTTAAGCGTCAGCATATTCACCAGCATTCGTTGCTGACGTATTTTATTTACATTTTGCAGGTAATCATGAGTAGAGCTTGAAGGACGAAGAAGCTCAAGTATCCGATGACTCGGATAACTTTTATGTACATATTAAAACTTGGTGGTTTTTGTAAACTTATAAACAAGTAAAACCAAACGAGATTATCATCTCGTCTTTTGTGTTGTAAATATTTATAATATCGATCATTTGTTTTTATAAATTCTTCCGCTTAAAACCGTAACTCTGATTTATTTATAAATATGGTACCAACTATGGTTCACACTCCTAGGCCTAGATTGGGGGTGTGACAAAAAGCATTAAAACAAATGGAACCCATTCAGATTCAGATTTCAAGTAATACATTTTACTCTACCACAACACAAAAAAATATACAAAAAATGTATCCTGTCCCAAGTACACCTCCAGAGGATGTTATTGAAAACAAAAGGTTTTTTGCACTAAATCCTACTAACAATGTGGTTGACTCGGCTAACCAGCAAGTAGAAACTGGAATCGTGTAAGTTGAACCGAATGGTGGGGTTAACAATCAGCCACAAGTACACGGGAACCCACATGAAGACGACTACCCTCCACCTCCACCTCCTCATCCTACTCTTCGACCCACACAAATAGTACCTGATTGGGCGGAAGGGTACGAAACAGACCCCGGGGCATAATACGAATCACCAATCCACTCACCTCCACCTCCAAAACCAGAACCAGATGGTTACGAGTTTGAACCCGAACCCTTTTACTATGTTAGTGAGTCTAACGAGTCATGGGACTACTACAATTAGGGGAGAAAATAAATTGTTTAATGTTTAAATATGTTGTATTTTTATTTTAGGTTTACCGTTTAATTATTTTTAAGTTTAGTGTAGGTTGAATGTTTAATGTACGTTTGTTTAATTATGTAGAAGAATAGTTTAATTAAGTTTAATGATATAACTCAACTCAAAGTTTGGTCAGTTTTATTACTTGGTAACCTGGTTTTACATTAAACCACAATTACCAAATAATTAAATCTCCAAAAATAGATACAATCTACCATAACGAGAAAAAACATAAAACAATATACAAAAAGGTCATATGTTAATAAGCGTGCTAAAACATATGTTAATATGTAGAAGACATATGTTATCATTTGAAGGACAAGTCAAAACATAATAAAAACATAAGTTATCAAGTTATCATAATATAAATGGCATACAACATATAAAGACCATACTAGCAAAATGTGACAACAGATAGGGGAATACAGAAAAATAAAAACAAAAACAACAAAGAACTAGAAACGAGCACCAGATTAAAACTACAAAATACAAAAGACTAAAACAAACAAGCATTCCTCACCCATAAAATCTTTAGGTGATATATCAGGAGTGTAATGACCAAAAAGGTTATAAGGTACTAGGACTGACTAAAGCACACTGCCAGAATAAGCATTCCTCACCACCCATCAAACTTGGATAAGAGTGATAATAATCACATAAAAACAAAAACAAAATTCTTGGGGATTAGGAGTTGGAGAACCAGATATAACCGAAGTTGTAACTTCATCAGAAACTTGATAAACATCGAGATGGTTGACTGTGGTGACCGGATTAACTTGATGAACAACTGGAGCAACGTCAACAGCTACAGGTACGCCAGGTATTGGATTAACTTGATGAACAATTGAAACAACGTCAACAGCTACATGTAACGCCAGGTGTTGGATTAACTTGATGAACAACAGGAAAAACATCAA
This sequence comes from Bidens hawaiensis, assembly GCF_021521415.1. Classification (NCBI taxonomy): domain Eukaryota; kingdom Viridiplantae; phylum Streptophyta; class Magnoliopsida; order Asterales; family Asteraceae; genus Bidens; species Bidens hawaiensis. Next base: position 9,491 of record NW_027505004.1, read on the forward strand.
CGCACACGAGGGGGTCAACACTGGAATGATAAATATCTAAAGAATCGAATGCTATTAGTTGATGTTGTTTCTTTGAAGGAAAAAAGGCTGAAAAATCTAAGAATCGCTTTGCTTTGGGAGACATACTTGAAAACCGGTAGCCTGAAAGGAATCAAATAGAAATTTTCTAATGATGTTAAGATATATGAAAGGATATAAAATCGGTGATTTGATAAGATGAAAATATTGAAGCACGGAACACAAAAAGACTAAAATACCCTTCTAATTAAAGAACAATTAAATATATCCAGTGAATACATGGCAACACCACAACCACTCATTTGAGTTTCCAGGGTTTTCTCAACTGGAATAGGTTTTCATCTTATACTTTCCATATATATATATATATATATATATATATATATATTGATTAATTAAGTATTCAAACAACTTTCCATAATATTAACTAATAAGTAATAACACGAGATTAGTATTTAAATTTAAACATTCATTATCCAATACTTTGAACTATCATAAATAAGAGTCACTAGCTTCATTTTATGCAACTTTAAATCTTTCAATCTGTTAACTCAAAATAATCATTGTTATTTGAACAATGACTTAAGGTTAGTATGTCTTTGTCATTTTCCTGTGAATTACGTTCATATGAAATGAAACAAATCGTTTTATTATATTTTAATTTTTGATTATGTATGTTGCTTGATTATACAATTTTTAATTGTAAAATATAGAACCAATTAAAATTTTGTCACACATAGAATATTGATAACAAAAAATTTATCATGATTAAAATATTTCAGATTCAAAAGATTCTAAGAATGATTATATCATCAATGTTCAGGTAATATGTTTTTGAATAATCATGTTTTTTTGGATAAACATGAACTGATGATCTCAAATGTCATAATATTAATTGTTTAAAGGTATGATATTTTATGTTTATGAATATTTTTTTTATTAGTGTCATGGATATATTATCATTATTTAGGGTTGGTAATTTGGTATGTACTTGAAAGAACCTTATTTGTCACATGGACAACTGTATGTGGCTACATCAAGAGTTACAAGCAAACCTATATGTTATCTTATCAAGTGTTACAAGTATACATGGACTAAAGATTTTAATCTTTGATAAACAATGTATACCAACAAATACAACAAATGTAGTGTACAAGGAAGTTTTTTTACTTATTTGTATCATATTTGTGTAACCTTAGCTATTATGTAATTTTTACAATTTTAATATAAATTGCAATTGTATTAAAAATATATGATCACATTGTCGACTGAATTTTACTTAATGGTTATAGTTTAAAATTTTCATCAATTACCTGTGTATTACACGAGCCTCAAACTAGTAAGATAAATAAACAACAAAAAAAAGTTATGTAAGTTTATACAATAAAAGAAGCTCAACTGTATAAATCAAAATTCATAGGTTAAAAAAAACTCTAAAAAAATACATTTGCTAGTCTGAGTAAATCTCAAGAGCAAGAGGTGGTTGAGGCAGAACTAGATACTCTCGTGGCAATGAAGGATGTTTGAGATCCACAATCAACATTGTTTTGGTAAAAAATTATTGAAGCAATTAAGTGATCAAACTTTGAGTGTAAGCTAGAGTGTTTTTTTTTTTACAAAATTGATAGGTAATTTCGGTAAAGTAAGGGTTGACACACGATATAGCGAGGAAAAACCTTAGATCCTTGTGAGGATCATCGGAAAAAACCTCGGAGGGGAAAATTATCCCATGCCTCAGATTTATTAAGTAAAAAAAGTCAATTACAGCTCGAGAGCTACATGAGAACGATTGCTAAGTACGTAAGTGTAAGTTGGGAGTGCAGATGTTGTGTCCTACATCGTTCCCATTAGCCTCCTTATATAGAAAAGGTAAATAATAAACTATCCTATTATCTCGAACCCTAGTCACATGACCGTTGTAAGACTTGTTCTTCTCTCCCATATGCACATCAATAGTCTTCTAAAATACTAGCTAGACTAGGTCTACTAGCCGTTTCAGGATGTTATCCAATGATTAACTTGCAAGCATATCGATTGTCATGAATAATATAAGATTCAGGATTCCAGACCTGTTGAGGATCATGGGTAGATGGATATCACTCGAGATACTGATCAGGATCCTAAGCGAGAAATTGACCCACAACAATTGTCCCCAAAAATATGACAGTGGTAAACAACTTTACAACGGTAATATTTTTCTAATTTTATTTTAATGACGTCGCCCCAATTAATGTGAAAAGACTTGGCTCAATTTTTCAAGTAAACTAACACCACATCTTAATTGTAGGGATAAATGCCTATAATTACTTGATTTTATTTAATGGGAAAGAAAAGAACCCGATCTTTTCCATAATCAATGTATTCTTGTTCTCCTTTTTCTTTTCCACTGTTCTTAGGGTTTTATTGTACTATAATCAAAATTGGGAAAGAAAAGAATCCGATCTTCTTCGTCATCGGCCTAGGATTCATACGAAGAATTTTTAAGCCAAGACCTTCTTGCTTTTCTAGGCCAAGAAGTTTGTAATTGTAGCGACCATGCGCTCGCCAATCTCCAATACAACGAGATCTTTCCTAAGGGAACTGGTTTTCGACCCTTCAATAAACACGTTCGTTTCATTTTATTTCCAAAACCTGGGCCTGCTTCATGTGTTACCCATTTTTCTTAGGCCTTTCTTATCTGTTCCCCCCTTTCATCTCAAGGTTTTTCGGAGTCACAGGCTTAAGTTATGCCCAGATGATGCTGACAACATTTAGGATCTTGTTTATGTTGAATATGATCATCACAACTCATAACTTAGAGTTCAGTATTTCTGATTTAGACTCCGTTTATCTACTGAGAACCCATGGCTCTAGCCGATTCGTCTTTCAAATTATCCCTGGCCAGACCCACCTGATCCTAAAAACAACAAAAAATGATGGGGAACGGAATAGGAAATTCTTTTTGTCAGAACGGATTCTCTCCCGAGTAGAAAAAATCTTCCTTTCCAATGGGTCATAACGGGTAGGATTTCACATATGAATAATAAATTTAAACAATTTTAAGGATATTAACTCTTATCTTTTTGTTGAAGCACCATAGTTTGAAGATTTCTCCCCTCCAGCAATAGAAGCTATCAAGAGGATCCTTGCTGTGTTGAAGATCACGGAGGGGGAGAGGACATTTCGGCTAGAGGTCACTGCATCTTCGTCTACCAGTCACGTTTTAGAAAGCATGTCTGGTAAGTTTCTTCTTCGGGATCCCGACCGAAATCCCTAGGTTGTATTGGATATTAATTGACTTATCTATTATACCGCAACTAAGAAAGGTTTGGTAATTGGAGGATCTCGAGAGCATTATCATGAAGAGGGAACCATCAACCGCTGAGATCTGAAAACCTCCCTTCGCTCCTCTGAATAGCAAAGCATCTTCTTCCAAGAAGAGAAATAACATTGAACCCTCAAGCCATGCCTTCGAGACTTTGAACTTTGGAAATCTTCAGCCCATTGTCCACCAGGAAGGGATCCCGAACTTTATCTTAAGCATTGTGCCGTCAATAGTTTATAATCGTCCTTCATGTATTTTTGCAGAGCCTCGAGCAAATTATCAAGATTCACAGCAATACTGATATAATGTTAAATATATATTTTTCCCTAGTTCATTTTAATTAATATTTTAATAGTTTTTGTTCATTTTTAGTAGAGATTTGTATACTACTAACATTTCTATGTTTCGTAGGTTTCAAGATTTGATCGTGATTAAAAAGGGCGAAAAACGAGCCGAAACGAAGATCCGGAACGCGTTAGGAAGAACCATAACAGAGAACAGGTCAGACCGGGCCGGTCTGACTGGCCCCCTAAAAAAGCACGCCGCGTCGCGCGAAGGGGGAAGGCCAAATGCCCTCCGCGCGGCGCCTAGGCAACACTGGGGTTAATGATTATAACCTGAAACCCTTGGACAATTTTGGAGAGTTCATGGAGCTATTTTACGAGTTTGTTGGTGATTTTAAAGGCGAGAGAACATCCGGTGAAGAGCTACACGTTCACGTTCGAGTTTACGGGTTTTATCATCTTCGATTACCCGTTTCTTATATTTTCACCATGTTTTTGTTATTATTCTTTTTGTTTGATTTAGACTTTAAGATGCTAGGCTAAATTCCATAGACTGCCTAGGTCGTGATGAACCTTAGTTCGGTTTGATTTTATTTAGATTTTTGCTTCATTATGGATATTATGTTCTAAGTAAACGGTTGAGTTCGATTTAGTTGATCCTTATGATTGCTTGGTGTTGTTTACTTGAATTTATTGTTTCACATTACCCTTGTTGATATTTTCATAGGATAGGGTTTTGTTAGGTCATTTACTTTGTGTTCTTGACTAGTTTGTGATTAATATCGATTAAAATCATAGAAACAATAAAATCAATTAAACAAATAAAAGTGAGCTGCTAGTCTAAAAAGTTGTAAAGTGATAGGCTATTGATAGATCTTTGCTTGTCGGGATTGCTAGATTAGTTCTTCGTAAGGAGTCCGTCTAGGTTTGATTGTCAGCTTAGTCTATTAAATTAATTGAGTTTCTTTTCTATCTTTTGAATTTCGCGCTGTAAGGTAGGTTTACGTCATAAAAGATACTTAGACATAAGCGATTAAATAACCGTAAGGAAGTTTAATATAAAACTGGTGAGTCTTAAAACTTGTTAGAAATCTATAGGCGTCTTGTTGAAGTTCAAGGGTCCTTTTCGGGTTTTCTGTCAAGGGTCTATTTTATGATCCCGGTTCCATAACTTGCGTTTTTCCATTTAAATGAATAACCGTAACTTTGGTGATTCTGGCCTGGGTAGTTATTTTCATCATCTGATTCAATCCAAGTTTTCTTAATTGTTTTCTTTAGTTTAATGTAATTGAGTTTAAGTTTAATTAATTAATTAATTAGTTTAAAGTAATGATTATGTTTTATTATTATTTTATTAATTAGGGTTTGTTTTAATTAGTTTAAATCCCCTTCAAATATATTAATAAATAGTCGTGTCTTGTAGTTGAGTCTAATTTGCTAGTTTCGTAATTTAAAGAGTCTCGTGGGTTCGATATCCGGACTTACTTAGTTGTACTAGAGTCGACCGGTTCACTTGCCGATCGATACTGTCTTTTATTATTTTCTATTTTTATTGGCATTACTATAGTGGGATTTCAAAGAAATGGGCTTCATTTTTAAGCTTCTTATTACCCGTAGGATTCCCACTGCCATTAGCACATTTTTTAGTACTCCTTGAGCTAATTTCTTATTTTTTTCGCGCATTAAGCTTAGGAATACGTTTATTTGCTAATACGATGGCTGGTCATAGTTTAGTAAAGATTTTAAGTGGGTTCGCTTGGACTATGCTATGTATGAATGATATTTTGTATTTTATAGGGGATCTTGGTCCTTTATTTATAGTTCTTGCATTAACCGGTCTGGAATTAGATGTAGCTATATTACAAGCTTATGTTTTTACGATCCCTTTGGGGTTAGTGCTCCCAAGAGACAGCCATGCCAAACGACCGACGTGGCTCCATACCCTGGAAAGGTATAGGGTGCGGTTTTTTCGTTTGGATTTTTTGTTTTTTTTCTCGGAGGGAACTAAGCATCAAGTTTGCTCGAATGAGTTAAACATCCAATAAAAACACTTAAGTTTGCTTGAAAGTTTATAAACATCAAATCTGACTTCTTTGCTAGATGATAGTAGTTTTAGTTACGTTTAAGGGTCTAGAGTATTACTTAGTGTCTAGATTAGTATAATTTTAGTTAATAATTAATTGACTACTTTTAGCACATCAAGTTTTTGGCGCCGTTGCAGGGGACATCTTAGCAATTGCGTTATTTGCTTTATTTGGACTTAATTGCTACATACGTGCTATTTGTTTTATTTTCGTTTTAGTCGTAGGAGTCTAAGTTAATTTTGGTTTATTATCGTTTTTAGCTTTAAATTTTTTTCTTTTTTTTAGTCTACTTACTTGATTTGTTGTGATTTCAGGTTTATGCCACATCTTCGTTCGCAATGACCACCGCTGGTAAATCTGGATTTTTCTCCGTTTAAGACCGAGACCAGCTCCTCAGCAGAGAAACTACCGTCAGAAGCTACTTCTTCACAAAAATCGTCACCACACAGTTCACCACCAGAAAGTCCGAGAATTCAATCAGACGTTCAAATGGCCGACGATAGGACAATTGCTGCCCAAGCCTTCGATGGCTTAACCGGAAACCAGTCATGCATCGTCGTTCCCGCGATCGACAACCTCAACTCGTGGCAGATTCCGTCATACGTCATGAACAACATCATTCAAACTAATCAGTTTCATGGAAACGATGACGAGGATGCGCCGGCTCATATTAACCGACTTTACCGCGTTTTGAAAACTTTTAAATTGCAAGGTGCTATTGAAGATGCAATTTTCTTACATCTTTTTCCTTTTTCACTTACAGGTAAAGCAACTATTTGGCTTGACACGCAGCCACCTGGCACGTTCACCACTTGGGAAGCACTACGTTCTGCATTTATCAAGAGGTACTTCCAACCGGCTAAAGCGGCTGTTCTTCGCGATCAGATTCACTCATTTCACATGGAGCCGAATGAGCAATATTGTCATGCGTGGGAGCGTTTTCAGATCTTGTTGTCTTGATGCTCGCAGAATGGTCTCACACCATGGGCTCTCGTGGAGAAATTCTACAATGGGTTGAACTACGAAACCCAAGTTCGGTTCGATACGGCCGCAGGAGGAAGTCTACTGGCTAGGAAGAATGTCGCCGAATGTAACGAGATGTTTGAGAGCTTCGCTCAATCAGAATTCACCAAAGGGCCACGACGCGGGAATTCCACTCCCATTAGCAGTACATCCTCATCTTCTCGAGGTGTACACCAGGTTAATCTGGATATTACTGTGGCTTCAGCTTTGGAATCACTAACCCGAGATGTGAAGGAACTCAAGACTAAGGTGGACAAGTGTGAGTTTTGTAGAGGTGGACCTGGCACTTTGGAGTGCCTGGTGATGAATCAACAAATCGATTATGTTGGTGCTCAGAATAGGTTTCCCAACAACAACTTCAACAACAATCAGAATTGGAACACCTGCAAGAATCCGAATCAGAATAACTCCAACTAGCGTCCGATAGGCGCACCACCCGGCTATCAAAATTCTTACAATCACGGACAAAGTCAGTACAATAATAATAATAACAATGGTACTATTGTTCAAAATAATGTGCAGGATTCTAATGGGAGCATGGGACGTCTAGAAGAGATGATGAAGCAAATCTTGGAGAGAGATCAAGTCACACAGAAAAAGTTAACCGAACATGATATGCTCTTAAAGAATCAACAATCTTCTTTGCTTGACCTTCAAAGGTCCGTTGGTGATATTGCTCGTCGTCTCGAAGAAAGGCCTCAAGGACAGTTTTCGGGTTCTACTCAGACAAATCCGGCCGCTCAACTGAAAGCGATTACTACTCGTAGCGGAAGGGTTTTGGGCCCCGAGGTAGTTAAAGAAACGGGTGGAGTTGAAGAAGAGGAAGCGGTGGATAAAGAGATCGAGTTGGAAGCTCCGGGTAAGTCATAAATTAAAACACCAATTATCGAGTCACAAGTTGAGAAAGAGCTGATCGTATTTCGGCCACTACTCAAAATTAATATTGCCCATGTTCCTTATCCCGCTCGTCTCAAGAATCAAAAATACACGCGGGAATACAGTCACTTTCTAGATATGTTCTGACAATTAAAGATTAATCTTCCATTTATTGAAACTCTCCAACACATGCCAAAGTATGCGAAATTTTTGAAAGATTTACTCAAGAGAAAAGATCGGTTGGGAGAGATTTCGTCTATTCCACTCAGCGGGGAATGTTCGGCGGTAGCGTTGAATCGGGTCCCGGAAAAGTTATCAGATCCGGGTGTGTTTACAATCCCATGTACATTCGGAAGTGATATGATGAGTCAAGCGTTGGCGGATTTGGGTGCGAGTATTAATCTTATGCCATATTCGTTGTTTGAGAAATTGGAGTTGGGTGAGCTTACACCGACTCGTATGTCGTTGTCGTTGGCGGATCGCTCGGTTAAGTATCCGCGAGGTATTATTGAGAATTTATTAGTAAAAGTTAACAAGTTTGTATTTTCGGCTGGTTTTGTGGTACTTGACATGGAAGCCGATGAGAAGGTTCCCATTATTCTCGGTCGGCTATTTTTGAGAACGGCTAAGGCTCTTATTGATGTGTATGAGGGGCGAATTACACTTCGGGTTGGTGACGAGAATGTTACTTATGATATTGCAAAGTCGGTGAAACACCGGGATGATAGTGACGATGTTAGTGGTCCATGCCATTCGGTATATTTTCTTAATTCTTCTATTCCGGGTTTTGATAAGTGTCTTGATTTTATTTGTGGAATCGATTTGGTTGGAATGGAGTTGGATGACGAGTTGACGGAAATTTTGGAGGACGATGTGGAAGACGTGGTAGATGATGTTTCTTGTTCGGCGGAGATTATGGAGGTTAGTGAGATTATTTGTGAAATAGAGGCGGAAAAACCCGCTCCGTTGGAATTAAAGGTTCTTCCGTCACATTTAGAGTATGCGTATCTTGAAGAGGGCTCGGATTTGTCCGTTATTGTTTCGTCTAAGTTGAGTGAGGAAGAAAAGTCAAAATTGATAGAAGTATTAAATATGAATAAAGGAGCGATTGCATGGAGACTTTCGGATATTCAAGGTATTAGCCCCGCTTATTGTACCCACCGGATTTTGATGGAAGATGAATATAAACCAGTGGTTCAACCCCAAAGGCGTTTGAATCCAAATATGCAAGAGGTTGTCAAGAAAGAGGTGCTTAAGTTGTCGGATGTCGGGGTGATTTATCCGATTTCGGACTCTCCATGGGTAAGTCCGACTCAAGTTGTTCCAAAGAAAGGGGGGATGACGGTTGTCATGAACGAGAAGAATGAACTCATCCCTTCGCGTACGGTTACCAGTTGGAGGGTTTGTATTGACTACCGGAGGTTGAATGATGCTACTCTCAAAGACCATTTCCCATTGCCGTTTATTGATCAAATGTTGGAGCGTCTCGCGGGTCAACAGTTTTATTGTTTTCTTGACGGCTTTTCAGGTTATTTTCAGATTCCTATCGCACCAGAAGACCAAGGGAAGACGAATTTTACGTGTCCGTATGGTACATATGCGTATCGTCGCATGCCGTTTGGGTTGTGTAATGCTCCGGCTACCTTTCAGCTTTGTATGGTGGCAATTTTTCAGGATATGATAGAGACGTCCATGGAGGTTTTTATGGATGATTTTTCGGTGTACGGTAATTCTTTCGATCATTGTTTAGTTAATCTTGAGAAAATGTTGAAGAGGTGTATCGAGACGAAGTTGATGTTGAATTCGGAAAAGTGTCACTTTATGGTGACGGAAGGGATAGTCTTGGGTCATAAAATTTCAAGAGACGGTATAGAGGTGGATCGGGCGAAGATTGATACGATTAGTAGGCTTCCTCCACCGACAAATGTTAAGGCTATAAGAAGTTTTCTTGGTCATGCGGGTTTCTACATGCGGTATATTAAAGACTTTTCAAAGATTACCCGCCCGATGACCCGATTGTTAGAGAAAGATGTCCCGTTTGTTTTCGATGAAGATTGTTTAAAGGCGTTCAAGTTTCTGAAGGATCAGCTTGTAAGTGCTCCTATTCTCATGTCACCGGATTGGAATTTACATTTTGAGCTCATGTGTGATGCGAGTGATTATGCGGTTGGAGTCCGATTTTGATCAGATCAGGGGTTATGTGACCGAGAGTCGAGACGAGTTGAGACAGATGATAGAGGCAAACCAGCGGAGGCAGGATGAGCACATGAGGCATATGATGAGTGCACTGAGAATTGAGTTGCCCGTTTCTCTTCGACAGCCGGCCGATGCGGGACCGAGCGGGTCGAGCGCCCCGGGTGGTTCAGGTTTTGGTCATGGAGTACGTTTTTATAGGACGGGTCATCCAGAAATTGATAATGCTGAGCCATACCATATTCTTGAGCAGGAGTCGGAGTCGGAGGAGGAAGAAGACGAGGATTGAGTTGACGAGCTGACATGGGAGTTTATGTTTTGTGATGTTTTTATTTTATTTCTTTTATGATTTTTTTTGTTTTTATTTGGTTTGTACGGATATTTATTTTAGACTTTTTGGTTGGGTTGGCGGGTTGGAAGTTGGTGGATGCTTGAACCTTATAAGTAACCTTTATTTTTAGAATTATGTTTGATGTTACTTAGGTTTGTCGAGAGGAGAGGTCGTGTCCGTTCAGAAAGAGAGAATGAGTTACCAATTTATGTTGAGCGGTCGGTAAGGAGAGCACCCATGGAAATAGACTGGCACGTTGACAGTCTCGCATATTACCAGCTAAGTCTTTTCCATTGTACTTTGATTTTATGTTTTTATGTTTTTATTTTTATGTCTTTGTTTTTATCTTTTTAGGTTTTCGCTTTTTATTTTTATATTTTTAGCTTTTGTTTTTAAATTTTTTTTTCGAGTCGTGTTTCCCATGCCCGCATTGAGGACAATGCAAAATTTAAGTGTGGGGATGGGACAAAATTGTTTTAACTAATTTTAGTTTTGTTTTCATGGTCGTATTTGTTTAAAAAAATTTTAAAAATGTTTTTTTAAAAAAGATGTCCCTTGAGTCTAGTTTTTGTTGCTTTAAAGTGGGAGATGATAATTTTATTGGAAATTATTTTTTCAAACTACTAATAATATGAGATAAATAAAAGAAAACGCACTTAACTTGGGATGTGTCGGTAGGCCCAGCCTTGAAAATGAAAGAGCAAATTTGATAAAATGGTTAAAACGGAAATCTTTTGTGGGTAAAGCGTTTTGTCCGTGGAAAATAAGTATTGAAAGGTCGGGCCATACTCAAGCGTCAAATTTTGGTATGAAAAATTGGAAATGTCATAATTTAAAAAAAATCTGAATACGTTATCATAGATGCTTGGGTAGGTTTAACGTTAGAGTATGCCGTGTAGCCTGTGATATAAATCTTAAACTGCTAGTTTAGTGTTTTACACCTCATTGGCATATGGTTTTATAACCTTAAATCTTGTATTGATGGGATGCTTCGGGTCTGGAGACCATGGGTCTGTATGCAATCTATTCATCTGGGTATTCACAATTCCTAAGTGGGGTTGTGGATATTTAAAATAAAGCCCAAAAGAGCAAACCCTTATAAATCTATAAACATAATCAAAAGATTATAAAAGTACAAATTCACTACAGACTTGATCATCCATGCTGTTAGCCATGTGGGGTCCCCTTGCTCGCGTCTCATTACCATTAAGAAACGGACCACAAGGGACACGCTACATGTAAGCCCTACAGATGAAATTTTGCATACTCACCTATGGTGATGGGTTTGGGGTGTTGCTTGATAACGGGGGTATGTTATGTTGTGGGGAACACTAGCTATTAATTAATTGAACCTTAATCGTATCTAATGGCTGCTTGGTAGACTTTGATGCTTAAGCTTAGGTGGATAAACAATACCCTTGATAGTTTTAGCTATTCATGAAAAAATAGAGCAACAAAAGTTTTAAATCTGCTAATTTTGAGGTTTAAGTCAAGTTGGGGTGGTCTGGTCCGATAAAAGCTGAAAATAAGCGGGTCTTAATTGTGTAAACCACTGAGTACTATTATTGTCGGATCTTATTTGTCCCAATAAAGATTAAGGCATGGGTTTAAGTGGACAACAATATCGGTGATCGCGGTTTTTGCGTTCTTCTGAGTTTTAAAAATTAACCTGTATGTTTGTTAGACTATAATTTTCCGATTCTGATCCAACTGCATCAAACTTTTTCAGGGACGAAAAAAGAATAAGTGTGGGGATATTTGATATAACGCTAAATATATATGTTTCCCTTGTTCATTTTAATTAATATTTTAATAGTTTTTGTTCGTTTTTAGTCGAGATTTGTATACTACTAACGTTTCTATGTTTCGTAGGTTTCGAGATTTGATCGTGATTAAAAAGGGCGAAAAACGAGCTAAAACGAGCCGAAACGGAGATCCGGAACGCGTCAGGAAGAACCAGAACAGAGAACCGGTCAGACCGGGCGACCCCCATGAAAAAGCATGTCGCGCCGCGCGAAGGGGGAAGGCCAAATGCCCTCCGCGCGGTGCCTAGGCAACACTAGGCTTAATTAATTTCGTTTTTCGCTTAATGTCGGGCCTTGTTTTGGTTATTTAAACACATTTAACTTAAACCTGACATAACCTAAAACCCTTGGCCGATTTTGGAGAGTTCTTGGAGCTATTTTACGAGTTTGTTGGTGATTTTAAAGGCGAGAGAACATCCGGTGAAGAGCTACACGTTCACGTTCGAGTTTATGGGTTTTATCATCTTCGATTCCCCGTTTCTTATATTTTCACCATGTTTTCATTATTATTCGTTTTGTTTGATTTAGACTTTAAGATGCTAGGCTAAATTCCATAGACTGCCTAGGTCGTGATGAACCTTAGTTCGGTTTGATTTTATTAGGATTTTTGCTTCGTTATGGATATTATGTTCTAAGTAAACGGTTGAGTTCGATTTAGTTGATGTGTATGATTGCTTGGTGTTGTTTACTTGAATTTATTGTTTCACATTACCCTTGTTGATTGTTTCATAGGATAGGGTTTTGTTAGGTCATTTAATTTGTGTTCTTGACTAGTTTGTGATTAAGATCGATTAAAATCATAGAAACAATAAAATCAATAAACAAATAAAAGTGAGCTGCTAGTCTAAAAAGTTGTAAAGTGATAGGCTATTGATAGATCTTTGCTTGTCGGGATTGCTAGATTTAGTTCTTCGTAAGAAGTCCGTCTAGGTTTGATTGTCAGCTTAGTCTATTAAATTAATTGAGTTTGCTTTGCTATCTTTTGAATTCCGCATTGTAAGGTAGGTTTTCGTCATAAAAGATACTTAGACATAAGCGATTAAATAACCGTAAGGAAGTTTAATATGAAACTGGTGAGTCTTAAAACTTGTTAGAAATCCATAGGCGTCTTCTTGAAGTTCAAGGGTCCTTTTCGGGTTTTCTGTCAAGGGTCTATTTTATGATACTGGTTCCATAACTTGCGTTTTTATATTTAAATTAATAACCGTAACTTTGGGGATTCTGGCCTGGGTAGTTATTTTCATCATCTGATTCAATCCAAGTTTTCTTAATTGTTTTCTTTAGTTTAAAGTAATTGAGTTTAAGTTTAATTAATTAATTAATTAGTTTAAAGTAATGATTATGTTTTATTATTATTTATTAATTAGGGTTTGTTTTAATTAGTTTTAATAATTAGTTTAAATCCCCCTTAAATATTATTAATAAATAGTCGTATCATGTAGTTGAGTCTAATTTGCTAGTTTCGTAATTTAAAGAGTCTCGTGGGTTCGATATCCGGACTTACTTAGCTGTACTAGAGTCGACCGGTTCACTTGTCGGTTAGTAGTTTTAGTTATGTTTAAGGGTCTAGAGTATTACTTAGTGTCTAGATTAGTATAATTTTAGTTAATAATTAATTGACTACTTTTAGCACATCAAATACTGTCCGAGAGCTTGAAGAGCATAAGAGAAAGGTGGCAGATCTCAACAAGATCAACGAGGCCAAGTCTCTTTACATCGAGAATAAGGACGATGAGTTTGATCAATTGAAGTGGGATCATGAAAATCTCAAGGTCACCCATGCTATAGAGATAAGTGACTTCAAGACCCGTCTCCAATTGTCTGTTGCTCACTCTATCTACCATGCTAGAATAAGGTTGATGGAGGAGGCCAAGAAACCTAACTTTGATATGGCTTCCGATCTTGAGGGTTTGAAGGCCAGAGAGGCGGAGCTTAGGATCGAGATAGGTTTGAATCCCGAAGAGGATCTTGCTCAAACGAGTAAGGTTGCTGAGGATAAGGGTGGAGATGAGATAATTCTTGGACAACAAAGGGTGAGCCATAACTTTGTTATAAAAAATTGAAATGGTGCAAGACCAAATCCTATGACTAAATCATTGAGTTTTGGTTCTAATGACGTTTTATTTGCATGTTGATTAATTTTTATGACTCCATAGTGGTCGAACTAAAATTAGTGTGCAGATTTGTACCCTTGTAGAAGAATGGTTGTTTTAGACAATCTTGAGTCCAAATCTGACCAAACTTTCTTAATGAAAGTTGTTCCTAACACATTGATTTAGTTGAATGGAGTTTGTTATGATTTTTGGTAATTGTTTCTTATTTTATATAATTTATCTATGCTGTGACAACAAGCTGTCCAAATTTTGTTTTCATCCTTCTTTACCATTTTCAAGTACAAGTTATCATATCATCTTACCATTATAATCTTTACTTAATTATTCGTCAAGAACAAACTAAAACTAGCCTTATTACTTTTATTAGCACATTAGGGCATTCACATGCTTAACCAAGATCTTAATATTTCAACCTACCAAATTCAATACCCCTTTTTCCATCTTTTATATTTTGGGGGTAGCATGTATACCTTATTCAATTTTACTCTTGTTTTATTTCCAAATCTATTTAACACACAATTGGATATATGTTAATGTGTGATTATTTTATGCTCTATGATTATGCTCTACGTGCTTAAATGTTTATTTTATGTTTGGTGGTTGATATCCCATCCTCATCTATTTTTATCTAGTATGATCATACATTTACCCAAGTATACTGATTTGGTATCAATACACATCTATTTAGTTTACATTTTTATAAGATTTGTAATGCTCATCATTTACATATGAATTGTGATTTACTTATCTATATATAGAAAACTAAATCTTATGTATACTCACCAATATTCTTGTTGACAAACTCTATTTTTATAAATGATACATGTACAAGTAATTGATTTTGTTCAAGATCGAAGATATTAGTTTTACCTTAGGATGTTTGTTCAAAATATAAAAGTATGATATATTTGTTTTGTTTGCTGATCTTGTGTACTTGTTAATATCAATGAAATTAAATAATTATTGTAGCTTTAATTAGTGTCTTTTGAGCTACTGTCCAATCAATACGTTACGCCCCGGCATGTTCCGCCATCTTTAATCGGAGTGTGACAATGTTTAACCTCATTTCTTAGAAAGTTGAAAACCTTTAAGCCTTAAAAGGGATTAAAACCTTAAACATAGAGAGGTAGCCAAACTCTTAGGAATGTATTCACTTCTTAGTCGGGATGTTGATTCCGCAAAACACTTGAACCTCTCTGACGGTAGGTGTTAGGTTGGCTAACACCCATCCGATGCTTAAGTCAGTAATGGAATATAAAAGATAATAATAAATGGAATACATAATTGAAATAGATAAGATAGAAAACGCACCATACTAAGTTAGAAATGAAATGCTAACTTACATATAATATAGCTGAAGGTGAACAACATTCCAGGATCTTGGAAGGATCTTCCTATCCAAAGTGGACAATTGATATGCTTCTTTACCAATTCCGCATCTATCAAGTAAGGTCATTCCCACTTAGGTGCTAATTTGCCATCCTTGGCACTAGTGGTATTTTCGGAAGGCTTTCCTCAATACCAAATCACATACTTGAAATCTTATAACTCTAGCATTTTTATTGTATGACTTCGTTACCCTTTGTTGGTATGTCGCAATACGAAACTTGGTAGAATCCCTGAGTTCATCAACAGTGTCAAGATTATCGACAAGATCCTAATCATTGGTTTCAGGATTTCGCAAACATGATCTTGTTGTGGGTATTACCATCTTCGTCGGGATCACGGCTTCGGTTCTAAATACCATAGATAAAGGAGCTTGACCGGTCACATTTTTGAAGTGGTTCCATCTGCCCATAACACAAATGGAAGTTCTTCGGCCCATTTTCCCTTCTTTGTCCTTAGTTTCTTTTTTTTAGATTGTTGATGATGAACTTGTTTGAGGACTCTGCTTGTTCGTTGGCTTGAGGATGTACTGGTGTGGAAGTAATCATTTTTATTCCCCAAGAAGCACAAAAGTCAGTTGTCCTTTGGCCTATGAATTGTGAGCCATTATCATAAGTGATCTCTGCTGGGATCCTGAATTTGGTCAGGATATTGCGCTTGATGAAGGATATTACTTCCTTTTCTTTTACTTGAGCGAATTCTTCAGCTTCAATCCATTTTGAAAAATAATCAGTCACGGCCAACATGAATACTTTTTCTTCTGGAGCCTTCTAAAGTTACCCACTATAGCCATTGCCCACTTCATAAATGGCCAAGGAGAAAAGATTTGGTACATAAGTTTTGCTCAATCTGCTGGTTGGTGAAGAATGTTGCTATGTCTTTGGCAGTCATCACACATTTGGGCATATGGGTTTGCATCCTTCCTCATGGTCGGCCAATAATAACTACATCTGAGGATTTTGATGAACAAAGATCGTCCTCCAGTGTGATTCCCACAATAACCTTCGTGGATATCTTTCTATACTTCTTGGATTTCAAGATCCTCTAAGTATCTTAAGTATGGAACTGCAACAAATTTTCTGTAGAGGATATCATGTAAGATAACAAATCGAGATACCATCATAAGAAAAGCTTTGGGATTTTCGTCCTTAGGGATCTCGTTATGTTGTAATAACTTTTTGATAGGTTGGGTCCAACACTTCTGAATAACTTCGGGATTCTGCTTAGCAACATCTTTTGTGTTCATTACTTCTTTCTCGTTATGCTCACGCATATCTATGGTTGGATTCAGGATATGTATGATCGGAATTTTTATCTCCATCGGGATCCTGAAGGCCTAACCAAGGTTTGCCAAAGCATCAACTTCAGTGTTTTCTTCTCTTGGAACCTGTTCAATAACAAATGATTCGAACTTTTCTTCCAGACTTTTAACCATCTGAAAGTTAGCCTCTCACTTTTGATTGCATAGGATCCTTTAAAGTGGTTAGCAAGCAATAATGAGTCTACAAATACATGAATATTTCTAATTTTCATATCCTTAGATAGTTGAAGGCCAACAATTAAAGCTTCATACTCAGCTTCATTGTTGGTGGTTTGGAAATCACATCTCATTACCTGGATATTATGTCCCCCAGTTGCGATTTCAGGATGATCCTTAGGCATGTTCCCTTGACATTTGAGGCTCCATCAGTTTATAATATCCATTTGTCTGTATCTTATTCTAGTTGTTGTACTTCCTGGTCAACCTCTAGCTGGATATCACTACTGAAATCAGCCACACAGCCAGCTAAAGCTTGGGACTTAAATGTTGTTCTAGGCTCATAGACAAGATCATAAACACTCAACTCAATAGACCACTTGGCCATCCTATGTAACATCCCGTTTTTCGGGTTTCAGTTAATAAATGAAAGTATGGGTTATTAGGAGTTGGGCTAGTGTTGGGTTAAATGGATATGGGTTATGGACTTGGGTTATGAAGGAAAGAAGGAAAGACCATGGGCTTAAGCCCATGATCCATAAATATATAAACCATAATCACCACTTAATTCCTCATTCTACACATATTCCATACACCACCAAAACACACACTTAAGATCTCTCTCTAGTTCTTCCCTTCTCTAAACCGAAACCAAGAAGGAAACCGAGCACCAACCCGAGGTAATGATACTATGTTATTGTATGAGCTTAAACCATTAGATCTAGTTGTGAAACGAAGAGCCGACACCGTTAAACCATTTAAGTCACGAGATCCGGGTGGAATCGGGTATAAAACGAACCTATGATGAGCTTAGGGGTCACCCTAGCTCAGATCTGGATCGAACGGGACGAAAAACGGTGGAAAAAAACGAGTTGAAACTCGTTTTTCCGGCGAATCCGCGGTTTTCCGGCGGCGGCGCCGGACAAGTTAATACGAGGTAGGTAATGTCAGGGAATGTTCTGACATTCCCTGACCTAACCCTAGTTCGCTATGGGGACTTAACGAATTGAAGGTGATTCGTTAGTTGATTCGCATAAGGGAGCACAGAGAACTAGCTCTAGTTCGTCTATGATTCGTCTCTGATTCGTTAAGGGAAAAGGGTAACGAATTACCCTTGATTCGTTATGATTAGTTCGTTAAAAGAAATAACGAATTAGAATGTCCAATTCGCTACTTGGACTAGTTCGCTATATGGACTGATTCGTTAAGGAGTCCAGTTCGTTAAGGGTTCAATTCGTTATAGGTACCAGTTCGCTAGGATAATCCAATTCGCTATGAACCAGTAACGAATTAGAAGTTTAACAGAATGACAGAATGGTCCCTGGACTTAGAAAAGAATGATTTAATTACAAATAAGCCCTTGAACTTTCAAGTAGCAAGTTAATTAACGATTCAAAATGTTAATGGAAAATGTGATACGACAGTTGATAGAAATAAAATTTTTCCAAGCTGACCTGGCAGCTCGACCCCAGCCAGGGGCTCTGCCCCTTGGACCCTGCTAGGGGTTGCCGCCCCTAGACCCCGCTGCCAGGGGCGCTGCCCCCGGACCCCCGTTCGTTGAGGGTAATAATTAAACTAGAAAGACGATATGTGTAGTGATAGTTACTGATACGTATAATTATTATACATTTAGTCGTGCATAGCTAAAGAAGGGGATAACCGTAAACGGTGAACGCAACCGTCTTGAAGTGAGTTTCTAGCCCCACTTCCTTGTTATGTTTTCGGGGTTGTGTGCATACTCGATGTGATAGTTAATACACTTACCTTAAGTGGTAAGTGTATGCCTTGTATGATTTATGTATGATGATTGCTTGACGGTGCGTGAACGATCTTCGGATATTGCATGTACCGTCAGGTGGTAGCTAAAGATGTGATTGCCATGTATGATGTAAGATAAGATGCATGTATGAATATATATGATGTATGCATAATGTACGTATGATATGTTAATGGTACGTGAACACTCTTCGGAGATTGCACGTATTGTCAGGAAAAGTATTTAAGAACAGATATAGTATGAAGCTATGGAAGGAAGGGTACCGGACCCTAATAATATCCGAGGATGAAGGGTACCGGACCCTAATAATATCCGAGGATGAAGGGTGACCGGACCCTAATAATATCCGAGGATGAAGGGTACCGGACCCTAATAATATCCGAGGATGAAGGGTGACCGGACCCTAATAATATCCGAGGATGGAGGGTATCGGACCCTAATAATATCCGAGGTATGTAGGGTGAAACGCCCTTTATAATGTATGGTTAGATATGAATGTGTATGGACGAATGCTGAACATGATATGCATGTAATGCGTACCTTCGGGCACGTATATGTGTATGAAAAGTAAGTTATGTGTTTAACTAGAACTCACTCAGCGTAGCTGACTTTTAGTATGCACGCAGGTGGGTAGATTGAGGCAGCTTGCATAATAGGAAGCACATGGCATGAACTTGAAGAAGCTGGCATCTCAAGAAATGTTATGTTATTCTAAAGACAATGTTTTGTGTTTTAAATAATTCGAATGCCCATTAAGACAACAAAGTATGGTTTTGTAAGATGATGGGTGAATGTTTTAATATTCCGCAAATGTTTTATTAACTCTGATATTATGAACTGTGTTTATGAGTAAATCCAACGTCCAAAGTAGGGCACCGGTAACTGGGACTTACAACCAGACATCTCGGGTTTTCTCAAAACATTTTTATAACATAATTAGTATAATAATGAATAGTATGTGTCTCAAAATAATGTCTAAGTTTGGTAGAGGCCAATAGTCGCCTTAGTCGGTTTCGCTGACGTGTCACTTGTTTATTGGTCAATAAATCAATAATTTGAGAGATTTAGGCTAAAATAGGCATGTCTATTTTAGTAAAATTTTGGTCAAAGTTGTCTATTTTGGTAATTTTCCCGATAATTAAATATTGAACTATTTTTTCCTTAATCTATTATTGGCATCTTAAAAGTTAATACCGACGAGTCGTACGGACGGTTTGGCATACTTGTAGGCATTGTTCCAATGGCTGCACCTCTTATCCTAATGCATGCCATTTCCACACCATGATGTGGACACCATAAAACACACTTCTAGATGTTACTTAATAATTGTTGAATATAATAAAGAAAACATAATGGCGTTAATGATCGCTACAATAATAAGAACATACATAATTTATTGTATCTTAAATTAATCATTGATATAACCGATTTTAAAAAAAAAATGAATTAACTTATAATTTATAAATTATACATAGGCTATAGGATTGTTGAGAAACAAAATATATACTACTTTTATCTTTTTATATTAGGAAAATTGATTTTATTGGTTTCAACTATCGTCTTTTGGTCATTGTCGGTCCTAACTAACGAATTGGTCACACTGATGGTCCCAATTTTTAATGTATTTGTTTCTAATGGTGTGCGGCTAATAGAATCCTAACGCCGTTAGTTTCCGGAAAAACGTTTTTGACCGGGAAAGTCAATTTTTTTTGCCGGAAAACACCACCTGAACACCGCCACCACCACCAATTGACTCACCGCCAACCAACCACCATCACTTAAGAACCATCAACTGATTCCGACGATGGTTCTAGGGTCCGGCGACCTCAATAATTGGGGCTTTTACTAAAAAAAATGTTCCTAAAGGTGCGATAAAAAGGTACCATGATGTTTAGGACAAAATTGTTGAGTTTTCGGGAAAAACTATGTGACTTCCGGCCAAAAACGTTTTTCCGGCGAACTAAAACTAACGACGTTAGAATTCTGTTAGTCGCGGACCGTTAAGAAAAAATACGTTAAAAGTGGGACCGTCAGCAGTCAATTTGTTAGTTAGGACTGGCAGTGACCAAAAGACGATAGTTGGGACCAATAAAAACCAATTTTCCTTTATATTAATGTATAATGTTAACATGATATAAAATTGGAATAAAGAGAATAAGACACTCTAATGAAAAAAAAATATGAATACTGAAATGATAAATTAATCAGCATATGAGATTTCGGAATGATATTTGTGACCTATTTGACTAGTCGCTAACTTTCATGTTTATAAGTTTATGAGAGAAACAACTCACATGTCCCTATCTTTCTTTTATCTGGTTTTAAAACAATTTTTTCAACATTATAGCGGAAAAAAATATTTAGATTGTTGATTAAGGGAGGTTAAGTTATTTGGGACTATATTTAATAGAAAGGAAAAAAAGAAGTAAAGGTTAGTTATACATTAAAATTGCTAGAATGAATTATTGCTCTTATTAAGTTATAAGTTAATTATTCAAAATCTATTATTTCTTCTAACAAGAAAAAGTGATACATAGCAACAATTTATTACATATAAGTTGCATTTACTCTCGCTATCAGAGCATGTGTGCGTAGTGCTCCACCACGCCCAGGACGTTGGAGCCATCCTACGTCAAAAGAAGCAAGCTACATCAGTAGTGGAGACACCCCAAAACGTCGTGCTTTGTAACACTTGTTTGCCACTGCGGCACGGTGTGGCTCCCGAACAATAAATAAAACACCCTGAAAACATTGTCACATTAATCTCTTTCACGATTTGACGTTATCATATAAGCTCTACACTTACTGTTGGAAATATTGGTGACTTTTGTGAGATTCTTCATAAGTCTCTTTTGATGTTAAGCTCTTAATGATGAGATTACTCTTACAACCTAAAATATTTTTAAAATTGTTGTATAAAAGCGATGATTTTATATAAAATATATGATTAAAATGGTTTAAGATTGGTAATCAATAATCATCCCTAATAGTTGATGTGATATAATGAATAGACATATGCTAAATATGAATTAGTGATTTTTAATTGGTAGGCCTAAACAAACAAGTAAAATAACATAAACTTTATATGTGGGACTCTGGCTTGAGATTGACTTGTTTAGGGAATTAGGGGTTTGGTTTTCTGCTAATTGTTATCATAATTAAAATAATACAACAAAAATAATTTAGTTAACCTAAATATCAATATTGTTGACGATTTATAGTTTCAAATATTTCAAACATCCGCAACTATAACGTATCGTTCTAAATATTTCTACATTGCTAACTAGGGTTATAAACGAACCAAACAAAGCCTTGTGCATGTTCATTCGTGTAGTTTAAACTTGTTCATGAATGCTAACCAAATAGAAAATCTTGTTCGTATTCATTCATTAGGGAATTGAACATGTTCACGAACACAAATGACCATGTACCATTTAAGAAAAAAGAAAGCAACATTCTTAATCCAAAACATTAGACTAAGCACCTTAATTAAATATAAATTTACGTACTTAAGATAAAGTAATAATTATAAACATAATCATCTTCTAATCGGCAGTTTTATTCTGATAATCCCAACGACACATAAGTTAGATTTGTTATTTAAAGCAAGTTTTCAAAATATAAACAATAAAATTATAAAATTTAAATGTTAGGTTGGTTATTACAATAAAATATAAACATTAAAAATATAAATCAAACATTTAACTAACGAAGATAAGTAAACGCATTACCAAACGTTCACGAATATAACTTTTGTTCATATTCGTTCATTTAACTAAACGAACAAACTTTATTTTTCAGGTTCGTTAATTTATCAAATGAACGAACGTAAACGAACAATTTGTCGAATGGTTCACGAACTATTCGTTGGATGTTAAGTTCGTTTACAACCCTACAACTAACAAACTGATAGTTAACCATCTACTTACGATAGAATAAGAAGTTCTTAATCAAGCGGTTATCATAAATTATTTTCTCCACCATTTTAATTTAATTTGTTTTAAAAGAAAATCATATTATATTTTCATTAAGAAAACTTAGATTAATCTATGAGGTATGAATCCCCATGACCATGTTCATGGGACACCTTAATCGACTTGGTCTCATTGTGACGTCTACAAGACTACAACACTAATGTTAATGATTTTGGCATACATACTGAATATGCCAAAGTTGTATGCCATGCTGTTGTTACACATATATATGAGTGGATATAATTCATTTCATCTAAACAAAAAATCACATGAAGTGACAGATTTTCAAATCTCGATGTCCACAGGTTCCTTTCAAACTTCAATGATATAACATATTACAATAACACATGCACTTATAAGTTATAATCATAATAAAAAGAGCACCTTAGAAGGGCACCCATAATACATGGATCAAATAGTGGACCACATTGTTTAGAGGAAAGTACCACGCCCAATAGAATTCCAAATCATCTTCAGATAACATATTTAACAAGTGAATGAATCTAGACGGTATTAAACTATACATTACCGCATACGGGTCACTTTATCATTCTAGATCATTCGTCATGTCAGCATTATTTTAGTTTGTCTGCCATCATTCAACCTACTGTAATAATAACCAAGTTTTAAAAGTGTTCTAATTAGGTCATTCAACTTTAAAAAGTGTTCCAATTAAGCCACTCAGTTTTCATATATTGTTAAATTAAAGGTTTTAACATGTTCTTTTAATGTTTTTCTTTTTTGTTTCACATAGGAGATCTTTTTATCTTTTTTTATGTTGACTTTGAGTGACGACATTAATTTTATTTTTTATTTTTGAATTTTAAAATAATTAACGTTTTTAATTTTTTTTAATTATAACTACATATAATGCAAATTCCGACTCCCACATCTTATCCTCCATTTCTTTCTTGACGCACACAAAAATCGGTGAGACTCAGATTTGATGATTTAGTGACCCAATTTAAGAAAAATATACATGATTGACCTAATTATAACACTTTTGAAAGTTAGTTACTATCCTATGATATATTCCCTACAAAATCTATTCATTCTAATAAAAAACTACCTATTTTTGCCACTTGTCACTCTCATAGCACTCCTCACATTTTTTTCACTTATTTCAATATATGGTTCTTATCTTTTAAGCCATGTCAATAAATGAATTCAAGTTTGTTTTTATTATATGTAAATCCTAATCGATTCATTCATTAACATTAATGGTGAAATAAGAAAATAAGGAATATTAAAATTGATGTTGCAGGTTTGTTAGAATATAATTTTAAAGTCACAGGTAATTGCAAATTAAAGCAAATAAAGGTGCATCATTGTCGAAGAGTTTGGATTTGTATGGTAAACTACAAATTGTTTTTTAAATGGGATTCGAGCAACCATGCATAATTTTTTATATAAGATTGGTTTCAGGTTTGGATCTAAATCTTCTCATATGCATTTGAACTCGGGAAGATGTGTATTTTCTTAATTTTCTCCAATCGTTTTCTATAAATATTGCAAACATAGAGAATATCCATCTATCTATTATAATAAAAGCCTACAACTTTTGTCACGTGTCAATACCATAGCCCTCCTCACCCTTTTTATCAACCAATTTTCATATATGGTCCTTATCTTTTAAGTCATTTCAATATATGACATTAAAATTATAGGTTTATTCAAACTAAATCAATTACTACATATAATAAGTATTCTCCATATTGATTGACAAGACACGATTAGTGAATTTTGAAGTGTTAATTAAAGTGTTTATTATGGTTTATATTCAAAATAATAAACAATAAGCATTCGATTCATAATATGTAGAATGAGAACAATTGACTTGGATTAAATTCTGATAACGTCAGCGGCTAAGGCTTAGCCTTTAATACCTAAAAATACATATGATTTTAAAACTAAAAGTTTTCATGTTGACCCGAAACCTAGAATTTGGACCAAAAAACCAGCCCGAATTACTTCGGTTCGGGTTCAGGTTAGTATTTTCTTGGGTTCGAGTTTCTCGGGTCATGTTAGTTTGGGTTCAGGTACGGGTTTTCTTGGGTTGCGTCTCATGTTACGGGTAAAAGTGGCAGCCCTACTTTCAATGATTATAATAAGAATCACTACATTAATTTTATGCAACTTTTAATCTTCTAATATTATTTTAACTTGGAATAATCACTATTATTTGAACATGGTTTTAATGTTAGTATGTATTTTTCATTTTCCTGGCAATTACATTCATATAAAATAAACAAATCATTTTGATATATTTAAATTTTCGTTTTTTATGTTGATTGATTATACAATTTTTAATTGTAAAATATAAAGTTAATTAAAAATTTTGTTATACACAGAATATTAATGACAACAAATTTATCATGATCAATACATTTCAAATTGTAAAGATTCTAATGATAATTACATCAAAGTTCAGGTATATGGTTTTGGGATAATCATGTTTTTTTTTTATAAATATGAGGAGATGTTCTCAAATGACATCATACTAATTGATTAAAAGCTATGATATTGTATGTGTATGAATATTTTTTTATTAGTATTATGGATATATATTATCATTTATCTAGAGTTGGTATGTATTTGGAGAACCTTTTTTGTCATACGAACAACTATATATAGCTATATCAAAAGTTATAAGCAGACCTATATGTTACTTTATTAAGAATTACAAGCAGACATGGACTAAAAAGATTGATTTTTGATAAACAATGTATACCTAATACAATCACAAATGTAGTGTAAAATTAAGTTTTTACCTATTTGTAATATATTTGTGTAGTCTTAGTTATGTAATTTCTGTAATTTTAATTTAATTGTAATTGTATTAATGATCAATTTGTTGACTGTATTTCACTTAATGATCAAAGTTTAAAATTTTCAGCAATTACTCGTGTGATACACGGACCTCAAACTAGTTATAAATAAACTCCTATCAGAGTGGCCGGCATAAAGAGTGGATAACGGATAGCGACATTTTATACCAATGTGCACATCTATTTAGTCGGCATAGTAATATATTATTATTGTAATTTTACTTTCTACAAATAGTAAATAAATATTAAGAGTCATCATAAAAGTATAAATTGTTTTTAAAAATAGATAAAGTATTATTATTAAATAATAACTTATTGTGTGAAAAAATATATAAAAGTAATACGTTGTGACATGAAAGACTTTCTTAAGTTAACTTTCCATTTTGCATATTTAAATTCTAACTTGTTATCAATGCGTTAAAACTTGGTCCGGGTTTTAAACCGATCACGCCACTTATTCGTTAATTAGACAGGTTGAATCTTTGTAAAAAAATTAGGTGATGTCATAACTAATTCTAAAAGGAACTATGTATAACATAAAATTTAAATAATATATGGTCATAATATTTATAACTAAAAGGTAAAATCTATATTATTTTCTAAGAAAACAGAAACAAAGATTGTTTAAAGGGGTAGTATTTAGTTGAACTATCGGGAAATATAACATTAAAATCATCCTAAATTAGCATACAATAACTTTGTACTATTTGAATAAGCTTTGTATTTGTAACCTGCTAATATGTGAAAAACAACGGTAATAACACTATTAGCTTAAAACGTCAACCACTGGACCAGTTCACTATTTCAAACGTCATAATAAACCACCATGCCCAATAAATGTCGGTTCAACCCTATCAACTAAACCCACCCGTAGTTAATCCTGTTCTATTTTAATAGATTATTTTTTTCACAACGTTTGAAACTTCCGCCAATATACGACTTCGAGTAAGTCTTCCTTACACAGGATATCAATCATCCATACTGATTGTGACGTTACAGACTTGAGTCATATGTAAACACCATTAATGAGAAAATCTCTAACTGTGAAATGACCTCAGTTAGGCTAGGTTTCAAACCTAAAACTATAAATATCCAAAGCTTCAACTATCACACCATACATTAATACATTATGATATGATGAATATAACTCCAAATGAAGCAAATATAAAGGAATGGGACAAAATCTGATATTATGGGGCAGTGGGAGACGGGAATGGTGCGCAACACATGATAGTCGGGTAAAAAGTGGTTCAATCAAATACTTGATTATTATTATTATTTAAATCAATATGCGATGATGGTGAATATGAAACCCATAATTCTCATTCGACCATTTGTCATCCCCTGTCTTTTTTCCTCACTTCAAAGCCGCCTTAAAGTATGTGACAGAAAATAAATTATATTTTTTATAATTTGTTAATTACATACCTGCATAAATATTGTCCATTGATTTATATAAATCATTTCATATTTCACGATCTTTAAACTTTCTATATTCTCATGTGTTAAAACCCCCAAATATAATTAAATTAAGGGAAAATTCCCAAAATGACTCATTTATAGAATGTGATTTCAAATTTTTCCTCTCTAATTCAAATTTCCAACTTTGTCCCCTTGGTATCTCGTCGCCGACGACTTGTTGACATAACATAGGATTGACGATGTGTTATGTTGCTAACATAGGGTAGCAGCGATGCGTTATCCACTGCTACCCTATGTTAGCAACATAAACGCATCGTCAACCCTATGTTATGTCAACAAGTCGACGGTCATGAGATCCGGCAAGTCATCGTCGGCGATATGAACATGAGTGTCAGGTATGGCAGCCCGTCGATGACGTCGTTAACAAGAACTTATAGTCTGTTATTAAATGTGTCGGAGAACACATTGCTGACGACCTATTCCGGCCACGTGTCGTTATCCGATTTGTTCAGTAACACATCGTCGATGTTCGCTAACATGTTGCCGGCGACGAAATACTAAAAAGACAAAGTTGGAAACTTGAATTAGGGGGGGGGGGGGGCAAACTTGAACCACATTCTATAAATGGGACCAATCTAGATTGTAGTTTGAGCCAAAACCCTTTGGATTCAAGCAAGCCAAAACCAAATCCGAATAAAAGTAACTCCAATATCAAAACCTTTCGGCCACAACTACTTGTTTTTCTCGAGATATCATAATTAGCCCAATCACAATGGAGATTAAATGGGCCAAATTTTGTGATGTGTTTGTTGACAAAAAAACATTTATTCTTCCACTCTTTATGTCCCTCATAATATATGCACACACAAATGTATATCAATTACCTAAGTTTAATGTTACACCATCATAAAGATTATCAACCAGATAAGCTTCATCATCTAAAAAGAAAACTATCAAATTTCTTTCCACATTCAACAGAATTTCATAAAATTCTAAATGCTATGTAAAATACAAATTGGACATGATAAAAATGCATAAAACTTGACTCAACAAAAAAAAAAAAAACAATTATCTCTAAAAAAGATTGTTTAAAACGTAAACAAAAATAAAAGAAATCATTGTAGCACTAAACCATATCGGAAAGTGCAGTTAAAAAGTAGCACTTTCTCAATTCATTTAAAAGAAGGGGGGAAAACTTGAATGATTTAACTATCTACCATAACGATTTTGTTCTTCGTGCTATTGACATACTGTTTTATTAACGATTTATTTGTCTCGAACAGAAAAGCCATTCCTTTTATCTGCAGATAAAGTTTATCACAGTTAGTAACATTTACATAACATTAAGAAACTGAATATAATAAATTTGAACCAAAGTGTTTGTTAAATTACCTCAATTAGACAACTTGAAGTCAATGTGATACTCTGGTTGGTTGCCAATTCAGTGTTATTTATGAATATTGAATATTTGCCAAGGTTCTTTATATGGAAAGAACCCTCATGATCCATGTGTAAAATTGCCTGAAATTTTGACATATATTATTTTTTTATGATAAAATCTTATGTTATGTGATTCTTGAAACATGCATAGTATTATAGATATACCCATCCAAAATACTTTAAATTTCTTATTTACTGAGTTCACTAAATACATTTATAATGACCATTATATCCTCTCTTTCTACTTGAATTCCAAACCCTCATATCTTAATCCAAGGTTAAGGTGAAAAATACAAACACCATAAATTTTAAAAACGGTTATATTTGATATTCTGAATTTTCTGTTGTACGATAAGTATACCCGATCATAAGACCTATTTCATACTTAGCGATTTCACAAAATACAATTTAAAATATGACTATTATACCCTTCTCTTTCTCCTTATACTCCAAACCCGCAAATCTTAATCCAAGGTTTACAAGAATGGTATAATTGTCATAAATTTGAAAATCATTGTCTTTGATAATATATGATCAACTGTTTTACCTGCCGTCGAGATACTCTAGTGTTTTGGCCTTCTCTTCCCAAGTCAATGTCAACATGAAATTCCTCGGTTGCCCTTCCGATTAAAACCTAAAATCACAACACACATTCATAAAAATCAAATGTAAGAAATTAGTTGTAAAATTGTCGTTTTTACCTCTGGTTTCTTGACATAATACTTCACATGCCTCCCTTGTAAACTAGCAAAAGCTCCATGTGATTTGATATCCCGTTTTACAAACGCATTAGCAGCTTGTTCCAGTCTCATGATTGCCTTTCGTGCTTCTGCATTCTCGTATATAAAGGCTGCAAATTAAGTCAGATATATGATATATGATTTTCTAAATGGCACCCATTTTGAAAAGGCGTGTAAACGAACTAAACAAATACAAACTGAGCATGTTCATGCTCATTCGTTTAGCTTTAGCCCAACAAACAATCAAACACCAACAACTAAACAAATGGGGTTTTCTTATTCGAGTTTAAGTTCGTTCGTTAAAGAAATGAACATGTTCGTGTTTAAATGTGAACAACAATGTGTTGGGCATAAACAGTTACTAAAACTAGACTATATTGTATCAGCCTATAAAATTTAAATAAATATATAAATGAACTTAAACAAACGTAAAGTAATGAACACAATCTAAATTAAATGATCGCGAACATAAGTGAACGAACGAGACATATGTTTATGTTCGTTCGTTTAATAAAATGAACAAAAACGTTCGTTTGTTTTTTAAAATGAACTTCCCAGTTCCTTCCGAACAGTTCATGAAGGGTTCACTTAACGTTTGGTTCGTTTACAGGCCTAATTTTAAGATCAACTGAATCTACATGATAAAATAAAATTCATATTTTTGCTATATTTAAGATGAAGATTATACTTTGTAGAAGCTCAGAACTCCCAATTCGATTCATATATAAATGTTGTTCATCTAGACTCACATCCTCATCAAGTATCTGCAAAATTACAAAAGTAAAAAAAATGTAATAACTGAATAAAAGATAAATGTAGTTAGAACTAAAAATAGATTAAAACAACAATTACCATCGCTTCAACATCAGAAAAACTAGGCATATCATGATCATAATCACCATCATCATCACTTTGAGATGAAATTGCTTCCTCATTTATTGGCAAGTTTCTTTCAACAAGACATGAATTATTCACTTCTGAAGGGACCAAGTCAAGATGTAATGTTTTTTGTTGAACAGCAGCCATAAGATTCAACTGAGCATGGTTTGTAAAGATATCTGAACCGCCTGTTTTATTATCAACAACAGTCCTTACAGAACTGAAATTATGCGTGTCCTGATCAGATTTTACAGTTACTTTCTCAGATGCAGGAAAAAGATTGCTTCTAGATATTATTGCTGACCGATCTTCATTACAAAAATCCTGTTTAATCCTGTGATCCACTTGTACTTCTGAACGGAATTGTGAACCGATTATCGGTGAAGAAAAATGGGACTGTTCATATCGGTTACTTTTTGGGATTATCTGCTTTGAAACCCTAGATTTGGAAGTTGACTGAGTTGGCAGTGGAGGTTTGAAAGCATCCATTCGCATTTCTTGAGATGTAGAAGGAACAAGATTCAAAAGAAACACATCATCATTGCTAGGTATATCCGGGTCCTCGGTGTTTAAAGTGCAGATGATCGCTGATGTCACCGGTGGTTTAAATGGTGGTGCCATCAACAAAGCATCTGAAGTTTTTGTTTCCAGATTGTCACTTTCACTCTGACCCTTATTATAGTTATTATTATCAAAAAACTCGTCTGCTAAAACGGTATCCTGTTTAGCATTAGGAGAATCTAGCCAATGAGAGCTCATATCATCAAGATATGACATGTTGATTAAGTTGCCATCAGCATCCATCAACGGAAGATCATTCTTCTCCATAGTGAGGTCAAAAAGGTCATTTATCAAATAGTTGGTACTATTAGTCACTCCAGTTGTAACGTCATCACAACACATTTGGTTTTCCAGCTCAGCATCACCAAGATTAACATTTTGCATGTTTTGGATTATAGGATATTCATCAAAATTTTCAGATTTCGCTTCATCAATGGGAGGTAATGATTCTGGTCCTTTAGCTTCAAGTAACTCAAGAATCTCTTCAAATCCATCAGATTCTTCTTCATACTGATTAACATCAAGATTAACAATGCCAGTGTTATGAGCAGGTTCATAAGTCAAAATGTCAACAGGCTCATCTTGAAGGGGCCCACAAATGTCTAATACAGGAGGTTCAGCTGGCATGTGGTCCAGCCTTATCTTCTTTTGCAACGCATAGAAACGTTTTCGGATGCTTTCAGGCTTTCTCTTGACACATACAGGAACGAGATCATCTTCAACATTTCCCAGATGGTCGGTTTTTATAACTGGTGCTGAGTCAGAATGCTCAAACTCTAGCATACGAGCTGATGACTCAGCAGCAACAACCGGATCATAGAGTATGGCAAGCCACCGCTCTTGCAGTTCTTGAATTGTGAAACGTTTTGAGAACTTTACATCTCCTCTAGCTAGTGATTCCAATGAAGTGCCAGTCTAATAATGATAAACAGATATGCATAGATTAACATCTCACAAAAATAATGTAACAAAACATGTTTTTGTACTGACTTGTGTCATATCATGACTGCATTTAAGAATAAAGACTCATTTACAAGAAAACAAACTTATCTGGAAAGTATGACATTTCAAACAATCAAACACACAAACATAAATGCAGCTTTTTAGAACTTTAAATTTCATCATAGAAAAATAGTTTCTTGATTTTTATTTTTTTGAAAAAGAATCCACGTAATAAAAAATCGAGCCTCTATGCCGATGAAGAAGCTGATTTTTTAGTAAAGAAACATATAAATAATACCACATAATAAGATTAATTTAAAAAGTAGCGATTACATCAAAACAAAAGACAAGCAGGCAACAAGTTGCGCCGCTACCCCTTTTTGAAGATGATATCCTAATCAGCAAAATCCCCAATCATATTACTTGTATTAATCATCAATTCAGTGTATGTATCATCGAGTTTTTTGTGTAAACCGTTTGTATGAATCATCATCAACTGTTTGTATTTTACAGGTTTTTGTGCGAATTGGTTGTATGAATCTATCAATTTTATGAATGAATATCAAATATGATCCAAACCTAACAATTCTGTTGAAAACCTAAATGATCACAATAAACCTAACAATCCAAATCAAATACACAAACATTCCAGCAATAACTTTAATTATGTAGTAATAACGATCAATTGATACAAAGAAACGCAAACCGAACAACGAACATTAAACCCTAGCGACAACAACTTCGAGAGAATGAGAATAATAATAATAATAATAATAATTAAAAAAAAAAACTATATCGAATCATAAAACTGAACAGATGAATGAATGTAGGTTAGTACCTCGGCAGCTTTTCTGAGGCGATAATCGTCTTCCATTGTCCACGACAACTCGCCGGAGAAGGCTCCCATGGCGGCGGCGGCTGTGAATGAATTCTGGTTGAGTCTGTGAATGAGCAGAGGATTTTGAATATTATAAAATAATATTGTGAGGGTTTAAGAGGGTTTATATATGTATGTATGTATGTATGTTGCTAGCGTGGACTGCACGGTGGGTGCCTGGGTGCGGTTTCTTATTGGGTAACCAAATAATTTTGTTTGTTTGTTTTGTATATTTATAACATTTTTTTTGTATTAAGGTTTTTATATGTACATTTTTCTACACTTTTATAGAATTAGTAAATGGATTTCGATATTGATTAATCTAGGTTATTGCGTGTGATGGTTGTTATCTGAGAGAAGATAGAGAAGTTAGGTAGTGACGTCTATTTTTTTTAGACGTTACATATGGTTTTGATGAATACGTTGGTAGTGAAAAACTCGCTTTGATTTTCAGATGTTATTGTTAACCTTTTAGTAATAGATTTTGCTTTGAATAAAATTTATTTGCGTGGTATAAGATGATATATGTGTTACTCGAAAAAATGGGAGTGCTAACGTATAATAGTCGTTTATCGTACATTACGTACGCGAATTATGCTCAAGTTTAAATCCCATTACGCTCAAGGTAAAATCCAATTATGCTCGAAGAAGAACAAGTCAAATTAAGCTCAGGGTATATATAGACTTACGCTCAAGTTTAAAGTCCAGATCGATTGAAGTTGTAAATATGTCAAAAACTGATTGATTGAAGATCCAAATATGTTTGTTTGGATGATTTGATGATTAATTGGATAAAGATTAATGATTTCGAGATTATGTGATGTGATTTCATAGATAAATTTTAAGGTTTAGGTAATTAGGTTGTCTTGTACGTAATGCATAATAATACGTTATTGTATTAGATCTTTTTAGCTAAAAGGTTATGATAA
Organism: Bidens hawaiensis; assembly: GCF_021521415.1. NCBI lineage: Eukaryota > Viridiplantae > Streptophyta > Magnoliopsida > Asterales > Asteraceae > Bidens > Bidens hawaiensis. Next base: position 42,755 of record NW_027505004.1, read on the forward strand.
TACACATTTATCTAGTAGACTAATCCAAAGAAAAAAGGATTGTTGACAAATCATCTATACTAATTAATAAATAAAGGTTTTCTTATATCACGTGTTCTCTATCTAGCCTACAATTTCTCTCAATTTCCCTCTTCCTACCACACTCATTTTACAAACTCGGTTCATATCCATACCTGACCCAATTAACAGAATATATACCATATATAAATAGCTATTATAATTTAGTATTTTGTCATTCTACTCATTAATTAGAGTCAACTAATTTAAAAATACAATATATCTTACTTGTTTAAACATAAACTCATAATTATGTTATTTCCATAATTTACGTCATAATTATACTTCTCTAAATTGAAAAGATTCAACAAAGATTTAAATATTGCAAATTACATCTCATATTATGTTTGAATTTTAAATTTCAAGTTTTGTGTTAACTGCATATTTTTGACATTTTTATCAAATTAAGGATAATTTTTTAAATTACATGTAATCATTTAAAAATAAATTGATTGATTCATACTCAAAATAATTGTTCTGTTTCCAAATTATTGATTAACTCATTAAATGATTCATAATTCTATAATGTTATAAATTCCATAACGTGATGACAAAAACATATAGGATTAACTCTTCAGCATCCTTTGGTAAAACGGTTTTACAATCCAAGTATGTTTTCTTGTTTTCCTGCATTGATCATCATATTTTGTAATTATTCTATTAATTACAACACAACAAATTATGTATTAATTACAATACACAAGCATGTGAAGAATGCTTAAAAAAATCTTCTGTTGGCAAACATATCTAAAAATTGCACCAACTTTAAGGGTTGAAGTACGATTTCATTATAGAAGGCCAACTAATTCAATATTCTAGACTTCGGTTGATTATCCATTATTGTATGTATTATTTATACGTAATTTTTTAACAAACATTTATTTTGTGTTTGATCATTTAATATTTTGCAAGATTTGTGATAAATGTATTATTAAAAATATAAATTATTTAACTAGAATGTATGTTTGTACCTTTTATATTTAATACTCAAATTTTTATCAAGACTTTTTATTATTTATTTTTCAAATATTTATAAAATTAAATTTGTTAAACTCGTGTTGTACATGGTATCTAACCTACTAAGAGGAATATACAAGTTGATGGAGATAAATATCAAACAACATCTCAAGTAAAAAAGCCGATAAATCATTAATTGGCAAGAAATATGCCACATCCTTATTAACATTTAATTGAATTTTTATAGTCAACTTACGAGTTATAAAAATTAGACTTATATGCTGAATGGTAGGTTAGCTTTGATATTGGATTGCATATCTTAACCAATAACTTGGATAAAAGAAATCCAAATGTGTGTTTTTGTATGATATTAAAAACATTAGATGTATATTGAAATCAGTTATAGTCACTCTTCTAACTAATTTGGGTGAAAATTCATGGTTATTTGTAAAAAAGGTGGGTTTTTACTTAAAGGAAAGGTGCTTTTAATTTTAACTAGATTTAAAACCCGCCGCGTTGCGGCGGAGGCTTCATGCAAATTCGGTCGGTATCGATGAAGTTCGTCACAACATCTAAATAAAAAAATGATATGTAAACGTCCAAAATAGTGTTAGCACACGCAACTTATGATGAAGGCGTATAGCTTATGATACAAAAAATAATATATGTAAAACCACATTTATTCGGTTGGCAAAATACGGGGGTAGTGGCGGAAATTTGGCCGGTATCGATAGGTTTGCCACGGTACTGGAACTAAACACAAAAGATAATCTCGAAAAATTATCATATTTAAAAAAGAAAAAAACAAAACACGGACGTTGCAGCGGCGAGTCGACACATATTCTGTCGGTATTGGTTAGGTTCGTTATCGTATCAGAAGTAAACATAAAAAACAAAAAAAAAAAAAAACACGGGCATTGCACGGCGAGCCGACACACATTCGATCGGCATTGGTTAGGTTCGTCATTGTATCAGAAGTAAACATAAAAACTAATTTCCTTATTGGCTAGGTTCGTTACGTTACCAAAATTAAATAAAAAAATACGGTTGTTGCGGCGACGTAGGAGGCGTTATGTATTTAGTTGGCATCATACGGAAACTAAATCTAAAACTTAATTTTCTTCAAATTACTATACTTAAAATAAACCTTTAAAAAAAATCCTAAAGTCAAAGACGTTTAAAAAACGTGATCACAAGTCACAACCCACCAAATGTAAACAACTAAACAATAGATAGATGAAAAAGAAATATATAAGGACAGCAAGGAGGTTCGAACCCGGACAAAGAAAACCCAAAGAAGTTACCAGAACAAACTCTAGCCAACCCACCATAACAACAAAGTTGTTTAAACCATGAAACTAAATTAATAAATACACAAATTGAGTGTTTCTAAAAAAGGTTGTGGCGCTGACATCTTGCTTTTAATCTATATAGATAATTAATTCGACACGACAAGTTGAAGAAGTGATCGACCAAATTTTCAATAACTGGTTTATGTGTTTAAATATGCCATCATAAGACCACCCGCTATGGGGCACCTAAGGGGTCAAGGCGGGCGCCGTTGGGCGCTGAACATCACCAAGGGGTGCCCTTGGTGGTGGGGCGCGGTGGTGCCGATTGTTGGAACGGCCGGCGCGGAAGAAGAAAACAAGTGCTCTTCCCCTCCAACAACTCTCTCCATCTCTGTCACACCCCGACCAAAGGCGGAACATGCCGGGGGGCAACGTGATTAGACAAATACACAAGACACTATTTAAAGTGACAATATTTAATCAACTCATTTATTTCAAAAATTAGTAATCAACACCTTTCGTTCACACAAACAATTTAATACAAGTAACATTTATATTGTTCGTTTCACTAATACCCTAATAGTTTTGGTGACGTTTCTCATCAAGTCCTCGAGTCAACAAAAGTCAAACCTGTAACATTTCATAAAATAAAGTTTGTCAACACAAATGTTGGTGAGCAATTCATAAGTTTGAGCATATAAATATATAGTAATAGAAGCCACAAAACTTGTATACAAAACAATAAATAAATAACAACAATTTGGATAATATGAAGTCGCTAATAAGAATACATTAGCGGCACCGTCTATAAGAGAATATCAAATAGATTCGGATTTCATGAAGTCATTAATAAGAATACATTAACGACACCCTCCATAAGAGAATACCAAATGGACTCGGGATTTCGTGAAGTTGTTAATAAGAATACATTAACGGCACCGTGCTATAAGAGTATACCAGATAGTTCACGGATTTATGAATCAACCTTCCAAAAGCGGTAAACACATAAGCATGTAAGCATATAACACCAAATCGAGCATTTATTTAAGTAAAGTATACAATCACGTTTGTGGGTTTAAAGATTCAAGTAAGTAAAGCATTTAGTTTGATAAGTATGAAATGTCACCCCAAAACGGAAGATGGAAAAAGGGGTATGAAAGTACTCACCTCGATTGATGAACCGAGAAATAAATAGATAAATAAATGAAGCTCGAACGGTAAACGAACAGATCCGACTTGAAATGAAAAACACCTTAGCTAAAATAAATAATGTAATATATATTAATGAACTTGAAACCATAATGAAACTATATTGGAAAACATTGAACGAGAAAGTTGGGTTGTTAGTCGGGTTACCGGTTAATTTGTTAACGATTAGGGACTCGTACTTAATTGATAATTATAATAAAGTAATGTTATCTTATTGTGATTTTAAATAGCTAAACCAATATTAAAGGAGACAAGACAAGTTTAATTTAAGAGTTCGGTTTTATAAAAAAAATGAATAAATAATAAAGTTTAAAACAATATTATTAATGATAAGATAGTAATGATAATAACAATTCTATATATATATATATATATAGATATATAAGATAAAAATAACAACAATAACTATTTCTAATCATACTAATATAGTATAATAATTATAACGATAATTATTATTAATAATACTAATAATGATAGTAAAGAATAAAATCTTGATATTAATTTTAAGGTGTTGTTGATAAAAATAGTAATAATAATAAGTAATATTTATAGTAAATAATGATACCATACCCGATGTTGGTTCGATTTTTAAATGAGTTCTCAAAATAACTATATTAATATTATTGCTAGTAATAAATGATAAAATATGATTTTTAAATAGTTAATAATAATATGACTTTTAATAATATTAATAACCACTTTAATATTTATAATAATGATAATAATAATAACATTAATGATGGATACATATATTAGTAAGTTTAACATAATAATACTAATAATAACCGAGATTTGTTAAGTGTAAAAATAACATTAAAACCGGTCTAAGATGAGACCCGAACCCGAGACCTTTAGTTTAACAATTTATGTACTAACTCAACCGAAACCAAGGTAAACAATTGTTAACTTAAACCCATAAGGAAAATTATATCCATTACCCGGCTGTTCGTCTTTTACCCAAAATCAAACCAACTCGATACTCATCCGACTCATTTCAAAGAATATAACCGATAACTAATCCGATTACTAACAATTTAGATTTGATAATTGATATAAGAAAACTAATAACACTAAAACCCGAAATTACTTTACCTATAAAACGTGTATATACTCGTGGCTCTACACCGGGAAGAACCCGAGTTAAACCCGCCGGAGACGAGGGCAGCGGCAAGGGAGAGAGAGAGAAACGGAGGGAGAGAAGCCGAGAGAGAGATCGACGCAAGAAAGAGAGAGGGAGAGAGCTGCGGCGGAGCGAACCAATTCCGGCCGCCGGAAAAACGCAAAAGAAGAGAGAACGAGGGGGGTTTTGCGGTGCTACCGGGTCAGGGGGAAAAGGGGCTGCCGGAAGTTCGGGGTCGCCGGAAACGGCTAGGGGGAGTGGTGGCGGCTGGGCATGTTTGTTAGGGTTAGGGTTTGGAGGCCGGTGGTGGTGCGTCGGGGTTCGCCGGAGGTGGCTGTGGGCGGCGACGGCCGGAAATCGGCGCCGGAAAGGAGGTAGAAGATGAGGGGGGGGGGGGGCGATGATGATAATAATGTTAGGGTTAGGTTAATCTTTTCTTTTTATATGCATCACATATTTTCAAAACTGGCCCCTCAAGTTTCAATCTTTGTTTAACACGAGTTTAAAGGTTCTCAAGAGCTTATAACGAGTTTACGAAAATCAGTTTGAATCCCTTTTGTTTTTTAACGACACTACAATATGACAAAACATCGATTTATTGGTGATCGAAATATATAATATAATATTGTATAATAAATAAATAAAGTTCTAAAAATGTTGAGTCGGGTTCCTGTAATAAAAGTTTACAAAACGAAAACGACTCGAGATCCGAATTTCACGGATATCACAATCTCTCTCTCTCTCTCTCTCACACACACACACACATGCATATATTATATAAATGGACTCCCTTGGGGCATTAAACCATAGCGGGGCATTATTGGTTGGGGGTTCGATGCTCCTGGTGCTTATGTGGCGCTGACGTGACATTGTGGAGGGGTTTCGATGCCCCCACCATAGAGGATGGTCTAAGTGTTTTTAAACCATACAGTCGATATCGCTGATATATCAGGGATATATCGGTTATCGGTCCCTTGGGGATATATAAATTAGAATATCGGTTTCGAATATCAGTACCGATAATATCAACGATATTGACTGATATTTGACCAATATATCACCGATATTCCCGATATCAATGTCTTAAGTCTTAATTATCAACTTTTAGTGTCAATGTTAGTATTTTAAGTTTTAATCAATTATTACATGCTACGATTGTTAGTGTTTTGCAATTTGCAAGAGGTTAATTTGTTAATGGTATGAAACTATACTGAATTATTAGTGTTAAATTGATATATATATATATATATATGAATTTTACATGATATTAAAATTACCGATATCTCACTGCGATAACCGATATTTCAGATGTCGGTCCTTGACCGATATCTGATATTTTTCTGCATTAACTGCTTAGTTTTTAAACTTAAACTCTTGTATGGAATGTGATCAATTATATTTTCAATTTGAAAAGGAGGAGTCGTATTGTAACGAGCAAATGAAGCTCAAATCCACTCTTAGGTAATTGAATACAACCATATAGAGGTCTATAAATAACTTTAACAATTGTAATTGAATTGGTTATGCAGTTGATGAAATTTAACCGTTGGTCCAAGTGTGGTATATATAGTCGGGAGGTAGAGAATGATTGGTCGAGCTATCGTTGTGAGTAGAATCTTCTATTCTCATGGAAGACCACGTACGGGGTTTCTAATTGGACATAACAACAAGTGGATAGGGACGGTTGTCACATGAGGGTACAACGTTGGCGTTCTGTGATAGGCTCTTAACACCCTTGTGATTCCCTTTGTACCGGTTGTTGCCTTTTAAGGAATCTAGGGCTGTGATTGGCTTGAGGATTATACGTTATGTGTTGTTGTCTCCTTTGTGGGTGGCAGGTCTTCCGCCTGCGGGCTTCTTGTATGGTGATAGAGTTAGGCCCGCGGGTGTCATCGGAGACCATCTTGTGATTTACATGGGCCCACGGGTTGTCTAGTATCCTATCTCTTTAATGGCCATACCGTGCAACGATTATGCCTAACAACTTAAAAAAACCATGCAAAATTAAAAAAAGTTATGATCTCATATATGATCAAATGCGTAACTTCTAGACAAGGATCAACATATTATTGGCGTGTTTAAACAACGACTAATCAACTATTTCAACTTATATTTTGAGGGTAAGTTAATAAATACACTCAAATGTTTTATAACCTCCCAAAAGTTTTATAAAATAGTTTACATAAAACATTTGGGTCACACATATATTGTGTATAAAGAGTAAGTTGTTTTCCAAAATGTTTTTAGGTTGATTTTATGTGTGAATCGTACATGAACTCATATAGTTTTGCTTATTTTTTGTCTCATAATAAAAGAAAACATAAAAGAATCTTAAGGGAATGAAAAGTCCATCAACCTTGATAATATAGCTCGGTTATTTGTTGCTTATTTGTGAGCTTTAGTTTGGAACACATGTTGGGTACATTTTGCACCCTGCTTTTGTTGTAAGGTGTGGTTTTGAATATCAAGACACCACCCCAATACAAGTCGATGAATATTTTATCGTGAAGCATCCGTTGGTAGTGCGACTTAAAGTTCCCTTAGGAGGTATTTGCACATGCCCGGTTTTCCACTAAATTTGACCCACGGGTCGTATCATCACGACAAAATCTGTGCGTCGATAAATTTAAGTTATTTGATTTATATATATTGCTCAAGGTAAAACAATATACACCATGCACTTTTTATCTAGTGTGTGCAGTTATTTAATTATTCTATAAATGAGAGTAAAAATGAGAAGAATGACACCAAAAAAAGACCCCTAAAAAATTAGAACCCAAAATTTAATAAAAAACAAAAGAAGTAAAAACACAAAAATATTTTCATCGTTTTTCTATAAAACAAGACATAATGTTAAGTGAAAAAGATCATTGTGTCTTTTCATTTATTATTGTGTTTTGTGTTTATTTTCGTTATTGATTGTGTCGTTCTACCTTGATATCTTAATATTGTGTTATATGTTGTATCTATTATGTCTTTATGAAGTTATAATTGTGTCTTTTCTTTATTTTGTCATTGTGTCTTTTCGTCGTTTTTTTTGGAACAAGAATGACGGAGGAAACATTTGGGGGTTAAAATTTTCTTCGTTTTTTATTTATATTTTGAGTTATGATTTTTTTATTATTTTATTTGAATTTTTTGTTGAGGAGTTTTTTGTGTGATTACAAATCATTCTCACGCCTGTCATTTGTATCTTCATTTGTATTTTAACATTTTCCGTACACTTTAACCCAGTGTATGTCACTTTTATGTTATACATTCACTTAATATTCCATTTAAGTGTGTGCGATGTGTGGTTTCAAATATCAAACACATGAGTTATAGAACAATTTGAGTCACCGACGAGATTAGCTTTGTGCAACACTTTTTGATATATAGAAGAATCATGTATTATGTGATTACAATTTACAAATGCTTAAAATATTTTAAAATGATTTATTTGTATTTTCCTTGGATGCTTAACAAATTTCTTAGAATACATTATTTAAAAGTCGTTCTCGTATAGGACTATAGGGTATACGTGCGTGTTGTCCTCGACCATTACTTGTCAAATTTTGATATTAAGATATGACTGATATTCTAGTCTTTGCTCGTTAAACGGATGTCGTGCTTGCTAAATGTCTTCCGGTTAGCTACGCCTACCAATTCCTTCCCATCCATGAAGAATCCCTCAATTTCAAACGGCCTTGATTAAGAAGTGAATTATATAGTATATAGTTGCAATATCATCAAGAAAGTGACTGTTTTTCCTTTTGAAATTCTTGAGTGTCAAGCAAAATAAAGTAGAAACAATATGTTTGAATAAAGCAAATACCATATATGGGAAAATGTAAATTACTACTAGTACTTGATAACATAAACAAGAAACACTCAAAATGTCAATCTATCATAAGTCAACAAACAGTCAACACACATTATAGCTGTCTTAAACTTCACATGAATTATTTAGTTAGTCAAATAATAGCTAACCAAGCAAGCCATAGGTGGTGAGATCAGATGCAGTGGGTCCAGAGGCGGTGACCGGACCATGAAGATTGTTGGGGTGGTCCGGTTGCAACCGTAGAGTCAGAATATGTGGTGGTGCACCCATTTGTGTATATCCGTACACATTTTCATACTCCATTCCATTTTCTATCAACCCATATTGTGGATCCTCTCCTCTTATATCCTGCATTTCATAAAAATGAAAGATTAACACTCTAATTGAATATGCGACTTGTAACACTTTAAACCGGTTAGATATGGTGAAAATAATGATGAAGTTAAGAATACTTACAAATTCATGCATGAGTTTTTTGTATACATCTTGGGCACTCCTCACCTGAAAGAAAATTCTGGGTTATTTTTTAATTTTATTAAAAAAAATATATATGTTAACAAGTTTTATTTAAAAAAAAAGGATAATAAGTACCTTCTTTTTTGAAGTCTCCACTTTATTACCAATTACTTTGAACTGCATTGTTTTGTCAACATCAGATTATGAGTTTTTACATCTTCAAAAGTATAATCAATTAATCATAGCAGAAGGCTTGAAATGAACAAGTGAAATACCAACCATTTTGAAGGTGTATTTTAGTGGTGTTTCGTAAATCGGCTGGTTTGAGGTTCATGCAGTTAAATTTACAGTTTGTGGTTATGCAAACATAGATTATGCATACCGAACCTTTTACCTTAACTGGTTAACTTTTTTTCGTGTTTATAATATGCAGAATAATTTTATAATTTTGAGATCTTATTATTAAACAAAAAAGTGCAAATTCAAAATATTCAAAATATGTAATCAGTGGTTCATTTCAAACGTTTTGTTAGAACTGACCAAAGCGAATTGTAATTTAGAAAAAGTACAATGCTGACCTTGCGCTCACGAATAACATAAACAGCCTCTTGTGAATCTTTTTCAAGTGCAAGCAATTCTTCAAAACTCATATCTTCCAGGCAATCACCCAGTCTTTGCCTAAACAAAATCCATCAATTAAAAAAAAAGAGTCAAAAGGGACCCATGACTTTAGTCTTAGATGAATATAAATTAAAATTAACTTAAGAAAATTAAAATAGAGAAAAATTAATTTTAGAAAATTAAAGTTGAGGAAGTAAAGTTGAAGTTAATGGTACCTAATTTGCTTCCTAAGATTTCTGTTCACATCTTTCTGCTGTCTCAGTTCTTCTTGCATTTTCTGCATAACATTTTATGGAGAAGTCATTAATAATAACTTTGTATTAATTATTTCATCTATATATTATATCCATTTGTCTGTTTAGTGATGGATTCAAAAATTTTGCACCAGAGGTGACAATATAACGAGTTGGGTTATAAGTCTGACACAATAAAAAAATCGATTACGTATATTTTTATTATAATATAAAAACAAAATGTTATAAGCGAAAGTAATAATAAGATAACCCGGCCAATTGGAAATCCAATACAATCAGAACAGGTCTGTCGATTAAAAACTGGAAAAGTAAAGGAGAATTCAACTAAAATTAACGACCTGGTTGGTTGAGTTGGGTTATTCCATTGGATGGTCTTAGGAAATTATGAAACTGTTAACTTATGACGTATTTGAGTATTTGATATTTCAACTCGATTTTTTAGAAGAGTATGATAAAGGAACAATATTTAAATCCAACCAGTGTCTATGACACTCGAGTTTTAGACATGAAACAAAGCAACACAAAGAATTTTTCAAGTGTGTATTTTTCCAATATTCCAAGCCGGTAATATGTTTGCACTAGACGACAAACAAAACAACTTGTTGGTTTTTGTTGTAAAAGCAGATGGTTTAATTTGCAGAAAAACTATTGCTAGCTTAAATTCACGCATACAGCTCCGAGGAGACAATGTCCCTAGACCCGACAATAGGACGTGACCTTCTTGACACTTGATTATTGATCATGTCTAAAATTAGATTATTTTATACCAATTTACATTTTGCATCTCCTAACCCGTATTGTAAGTTAGCCTACAAGAATTTCCGTTTAAAATAACTTAAATCTCATGTATAAAACCAATGAGACTAAAATTAAATATGTCAATGGCTCAACTCAGTACTAAAAATTTTATATGTTTAACATTCCAACGGCTCATATGGCCACCTAAATGTGGATTTTTGTTAATAACCTTGTTTTTTCCTAAGTTTTAAAAGGTGCGCGCCTTAGGAGGTGGGAAATGTCCATGGGTCTAATGTAGACGTGCACAAAAAACTGGTTCCGGAACCGGTTCCAGTTCCTACCTGATGGACCTCATACCCGGTTCGGGTATTTTTGTACCCGAAATTCATACCCGGTTCCACTAATTGTATTTTCCAATCGGTTCCTACCCTGTTCCTACCCGGTTCCAAATTGTACTCGGTCCGGTTCCTACCCGAAATAACCGGTTCCGGCGGGTTTTTTTAAAAAAGGTTAACTACAGGTCAAACTAGCCGTTGGAACCGGTTCCAACGGTAATATAGCCGTTGGAACCGGTTTTTGAGAGTATTATAGCCTTTGTAACCGGTTCCAACGGCTATATTACCGTTGGAACCGGTTTTTGAGAAAAAAAGAGCCGTTGTAACCGGTTCTAACGGTAATATAGCCGTTGGAACCGGTTCTTGATGCCCAAAACCTATATATAAGTTGTTTTCCATCACTTGTTTCACCACCAAACTCAAAAACAAACTAAAATACTTCTCCTTTAGCAAACCCAACCATCCAACTCAATATTATTATGGCACCCATCAAAAAAACTAACAAGAAGACTAAGAAGAATGTTTTTATTGAACCCGTTCGTTCTATAGATGACCCAAGTGTTCTTGCGGTCGTCACCCATAACCGCAACCAAGACATATGGAAGAATTGGGATTTGGTTGTCAATGTCGAAGGTGATCAAAAGGCTCGTTGCAAACTATGTGGAACACAATTAAAGCACGATTCCAACTCGACTTTGAGAAAGCACATCGAGAAGCCATATTGCAAGGCCTTGAAAGGGATTGGCGCAACCGATCAAGTTGACTTGGGTAAAGATGGTACACTATTTCGTTACAACACGACTCAAGTTCAAGATAGAATGGCAAAGTTCGTTATTCAACGAGGGTTTGCCGTTTAACCACTTTGATGACCCGGATTTGACGTCGTTGATTCGAGAAAATCTACAACCGCGATACACACATGTAAGTCGTACTACCTTAAGACGTCATTGTATCAAGCTGTGGGAGTGTGCTAAAAAAGAGTTAATCGAGTTTTTTCATTCTTTACAAGCGATGGTTAGTTTAACTACCGATGTTTGGTCGGCACCACACGGGTTGCCCGAATCATACATATTTGTCACCGCTCATTGGGTTGATCCGGTGACATGGCAATTGATGAAACGCACCATTGCTTTTGAAAACTTTCCGTTCTCACATACCGCCGAAAAATTGTTTGAATTGCTTGATGAAGTTATAACGACTTACAACTTGAGAAATAAAATATTTTCGATTTCGTTTGACAACGCTTGCAATACTAAGGCGGCCGAAAAATTTATCATTAAATATTCACCACCTTGTTTCGCGGATTTTTTTCATGTTCGATGTGTTGCACATATCATCAACTTGGTTGTTCAAAAAGGTCTCGACAATGAAAACATTTGTGACGATTTAAAATTCTTTAGACTTATGTTACAAGATGTCTTCAAAAGTGGTAAAAGAAGATACCTTGAATATAGAACTATTGCAAGTCAGTTGAAAGAAAGTATTTGGGGCCGAATTGGGACGTTCCAACCCGTTGGAACTTAACTTGTCATATGCTCAAGTGTGCTTTCGCCCAACGCCAAACTCTACAATGTTTTCATAACAATATTGTTGACGTACGCGAGGCCGATATGCTTCCGGAAAGTGTTTGGGTCAATGTCGGTTTTTTGTTGGGGTATCTTGATGTGTTCAAAAACTCAACAACAAAGTTATCGAGAGTCTATTATCCTACTAGTTGTTGGGTTTTGCAAGAATTATACTACATGTCTTGTACTTTTAAAGAGTTTGAAGAGAAGAACAAACTCTTCAAGAATATTGTTGTGGTGATGAAGGAAAAGTTTTTAAAATATTTTGAAAATACCGCCGGTCTTTACTTGTGCCGCCGCATTAAACCCCTATTGGAATGTTCATGGGGTTGAGACAACGATCGAGGAAATATTCGACAACATGGGTATGCACGAGATCGACCCCAAGTTTTCGACGGAAGCGAAGGAAAAGTTCAACAAAAACCTTCAAGACCTTTATGACCATTATTTTCAAATGTATGGTCCAAGCACGAGATCGTCTTTTGTGAATAAAACAACAACTAGAAGGCCGTGCAAGGACCCACTTATAAACTTGATGAATGCGGATCATGAATCGGCATCTAAGAGGCAAAGAGGAAACACACCAACTAGTGAACTTGGTCGATATAGTGGAGCAAACTATGTTGAGGGCGCAACGGTCGACGAAATTCGCAATATTGATTTGTTGGCTTGGTGGAAAGGAAAACAAAACGAATTTCCTATTCTATCCGCCATGGCTCGTGATTTGCTTGCCGTACAAGCCTCAATGGTTGTTTCCGAATCGGATTTTTCTCTTAGTAGGAGGGTATTATCTATGCGAAGAACAAAATTAACTCCCGAGTCTCTATAGGTTTGCATTTGCCTAAAGGACCATTTGGATGCGATGGATTGTGTACAACACAAGGCGAACTTTGAAGACGAAATACCGATAGAGCGCCCTATTCATGATGAGGAGGCGGAGGACGGGCTTTCTTCCAATAATGAAGACGAGAATGAAGACGAAGAAGAGTTGTAATTTGTAATTTTTATTTGTTTTAGTAAAATTATTTGTAACAAGTTCAACTAACTTATAGTTTTGATTTGTTTAATAACTACTTTTGTTTTGTTTATTACTAGTACCGGTTTATTTCTTATTAGTCATGATTAATTTTTTGTTACTTTTTTAATAACGACGAATATTTTATTTATTTAAACAATAACTATTACAAAATTATTAAAATATAAACGATATTAAACATAACAACTTAAACTAAAAAGCAACGTCCGTCGTTTTAATCCGGCGTTCTACAACGATTAAGCGTTGACCGCCGGTAGATGCTTGAGTTGTAGAGCTGGACGACTCTCCCACTTCCGCTTTCTTGGCATCCAAACTTCTTTTCTCACGACAATACTTATTCGTATGCCTTCGTAAGGTCGAGTTCGACCCCGCTTTAAGAAACTTCGAGCAATACTTGCACCGAGCCATCTCTTGTGCGTCGGTCATGAGACACAAATCGTAATGAATTCAAACATCAGGGCATCGTGTTGTTTCGATCAATATAACAACGTCGTCATTAGTTGTCATTTCTTCTCGGTTTAACCTTAATTGTGATTTAGAGTGTGTTTTATACTTTTGAAAGTGGTTTAACTTGATAACACACAACACATTGCTATTTATAGTATGTTGGTATGGTTTATATAGTAAAAAAAACCGGTTCCAACGGTCAAAAACGGCTATATAGCCGTTGGAACCGGTTCCTAACGGCTACATTATTTGAATGTCAAAAAAAAAAAAACGGTGGAACCGGGTTTTACGTAATACCCGGTCCCGATTCCTAAAAGTTGCCATTTCATGTCATCGGTTCGGTCCGGAACCGAACCGGTTCCTGACTGGAACCAGTCTCATTTTCTACCCGGTGTGAAAAAAACCCGGTTCCTAACCGGTTTGGGTTTTTAACAATACCCGATTTGTGCACGTCTAGTCTAATGTACTTCTAGGCTAAAATTGGTTAAAATTAGAGTTTCCAAAAGAAGGCAAAAATTATGAAAGATTTGCCTAACAAAAAAGGTTGCTATATAAAAATTAAAGAGAGATACCTCTAAATATATATATAAGAAAATCTTAACTTTATCACGCGACACACACCTTCTAACTTTACACCGCCTAAATACCCACTATACCATTTGGTTGAGAGGAATATGCTATAATAACTTATTTGGCTGTAGTCTTGTAGATAGAGTAACGCCTCTTAAAGCATGCATTTTTTTATAACAAGGTTGCTTTTAACTTTCTATTATAATCAAATACCATCTGAATATGAAATTAAAGTGATGAACTTTACTTAATCCGACCGATCAAACTGACCCGAAGTTTTTTATGTCCAACCCTATGAAATTGGAGCATCCAAACACAGTAAACTATCTGAAGAAAAAATCCTGATTCCTTCATTGGCCATGCCCGAGCTCTACTTATTTAACTTACGGGAGTTCAACTTGTTCTGAGCTATGTCTAAATCTTTAACTCGACATTTGAGTAGTCTTTAAGCTCTAGCATGACACATTTATTATTTAATAATTATCTTATTAATTTATTTTTAAAATTCATAGTTTTATATTTAATTACAGTTATACTATTATGTTATTTTTATACTGATGTTACATGTAATAATAATTAATATGTAAAGATTTCCTTCGATTATATAATATTATGTAATCAGTAGCTCCCTTTAGTCTCTTGAGCCAACTTAATCTTGGGTAGGTAATAAAAATGAGAAGTGTGAGAAACCATAAATAATTGACAGGTCTCAAGTGGATGCCAAACAAAAAAGGGTATAAAGGTAATTGTACACATTTTCTCTCTCCACATGTAAGGCACATGTTAATACCCCCATCATTTTAGAACGTTTATAACTTTTTCGTATGATATTTTAAAAAAAAAATTCATCATAATAACAAGCGTTTTTTTTATCTTTAATATGAGTATGATTTTTGTTATATAAAATTTAAAACAAAAATCACGTCATTGTGTCTTTTCGCACACCATTGTGTCTTTTCGCTTATCATTGTGTCTTTTTTTCGTTATTGTGTCTTTTCGCTTATCATTGTGGCTTTTTTCGTCATTGTGTCTTTTTGGTTATTATTGTGTCTTTTTTCGTCATTGTGTCTTTTCGCACACCATTGTATCTTTTCGCACACCACTGTGTCTCTTTTCGCACACCATTGTGTCTTTTCGCTTATCACTGTGTTTCTTTTCGCACACCATTGTGTCTTTTCACACACCATTGTGTCTTTTTTCGCCATTGTGTCTTTTCGCACACCATTGTGTGTTTTTTCGCCACCATTGTGTCTTTTCGCACCCAATTGTGTCTTTTCGCTTATCATTGTGTCTTTTTTTGTTATTGTGTTTTTCGTCATTGTGTCTTTCAACTCATCATTATATTTTTTTAAATACTAATAACACCATTGTGTAATAATAATATGTAAAAATAATGATAAAATAACAACAAATTATCTAATACATAAAACACAATGATTAATACATGTTACACAATAACTTGAAACGTAAAACACAATGGTGAATACGTATAACACAATGACCTAAAACGTATGACACAATGGTAAATACGTATAACACAATGACCTAAAACGTAAGACAGAATGGTGAATATATATAACACAATGACTTGAAATGTAAAACACAATGGAAACAACATATTACACAATGTCACAATAAACAACAAAAAAACACAATTAAAAAACCCATTAATTTTTTTTTTATTTTTATATGACAATATGATACTCATATTAAAGTTAAAAAAATGCTTGTTATTATGGTGACTTTTAAAAAAAAAAAATGTCGCATGAAAAAGTTATGAACATTTTAAAATGATGGGGGAATTGGCATGTGCCTTGCATGTGAAGAGAGAAAGTCAACAAAGGTGGCTTATTACCTTCATGCCCTTTCCATCAATTTTTATTTATTAAATTAATCTCAGCCATTAATCTAAGATCAATGGACTAGATTTCTTCTCACCATTCTCATATTTATTGTCCTTTGTATTTTAACTTTACCCTTTAATCTTCATAAGTGAAACTCATAGCTTATTATCATATTCTAGTCTATTTATCCTTGACTTGATTCAATTTTTTAGCAAGTTGATCTTGAGTAAATCACAAATGTCTGAGTTTGTTTACACCCTTATGTGCCTTTAGATACAAGTATGTGCAACTAACAAAATTCTTCAATTTGTCACCACTTGAAAACACAACGGACAATCTATTAACATGTATTAATCAAGTACGACCTTTAATAACATTATTCATTTCCTATATTCACTAATTTGTTTTCATCAACAATAAGTTAAACGGTGTTATTCTATACATGACACATGCAATTATTATATATATCAATAATTTTATATATCAATAGTTAGTATTTATTAAATTAATTCATCAACAATTATTGCGTTTTAAATACTTTTAACATGAATCTAGCTAGTAGTAGACTAGTATCAGTCCAATCTTCTCATAAGTCATAACCTTTTGACAAAATTTCTAGCCAAAATCATCAACATGTTCAAATCAATTAATCAAAACACTCACCTGATAATGGGAGTTCCAGAGATCGATTCCGGACGCCTTCTGATACTGATCAAAGAACTGCTTCATCCTGATCATGATCAAAACATTCATCACAATCAAAATCAGTAACAAGCAGTAAAACAATCAACCGATCCAAGTACACGAAAACATGTAACATTCTAAAACCCCTAAAATAATCAAGTGACATATAGACTCAAAAGCATCTAATCAAAATCAATAAGAAACCGTAAAACAGTCAATCGATTAAGTACTTGAAATTAGCATCTAATTAAAATCAATAAAAACCGTAAATCAAATTGTTTAGAATTACTATAAATGTTAAATGAAAAGTAGTGATTACATCGAAAAAGAAGACTACTCGAAAGCATCTATTAGAAAATCAATAACAAACAACCCGTAAATTAAACAATTAACTTATTCGAGTACTCAAAGCATCTAACAAAATCGATCAATAACAAACTGCAAAATAATCAACCGATTCAAGTACTTGAAACTAAGCATATAACAATTAACAAAAGCGACGGCGATACGTACGTAATGGAAGGACTGATGTATTCATGAAGCTTATCGGTACAGGAGACCATGATAATGGAGACCTTTGCATCACACAAGACAGTGAGCTCACTCGCCTTCTTAAACAAGCCGTTACGCCTCTTCGAATACGTCACCTGCCTGTTCGTCGAGTTCTCTATCTTCTTAATCTGAATCTTCCCTCGCGCCATCGATCTGGAATGAATATATTTGTTGCGTATAGAAGAGGAAAACACACACAAGTAGTTTTAGTTTGGGTGGGTTGGAATTGTGTGGTGAGGAAAGAATTCAAGAAAAAGAAACACAAACACACAGTAAGTATGTGTGTGTGAACAATAATAATAATGGGAAGGAAGAGGAAGAAAGGCGGGTGGAAATGTTACCAGAAATAGGAAGCAGCGTTAAGTTAAGTTGCCTCAAAGGAGAAAAGGGTGGGAAGGTGGAGATAGCTACTTAATTTTACAATTACATTTAGACCCTTCTTAAGCAAGTAGGTTGTAAGTTGTAACGGACCGAACGTTTGACGAACTTTTCGTGTATATTTGTCCGCTTAATAATTAAATGAACATGAATATAGAATTTTGTTTGTAAGCTTGACGAATGAATATGAATAGAGTATGTGTTTGTGAACGTGTGGTAACGTGTTCATTTATTTATGTGTGTTTGCGTTCATTTGGTTACATTCGTTTATATACATATGTTCGTTTATTAGAATTTTGCCATTACTAGTTTTATCTGTTTATTTATGTATATATTTTATACTATTGCTACTTTGTTATAATCGTTACGTTCGTTTGTGTCCGTTTACAAACTTAGTGAATGGACATGAACGAACACGAACAAGCTCAATTCATTAACGAATAAACACAGACTCGAGGTTGCATTCGGTAAAGTGTTCATGAACCGTTCGTTAGTTCGACAAAGCTATTAACGGACGAACACAAGCAAAAGATTATTTGGCTCGGTTCGTTTATAGCCCTATTAGCAATGGTTGTTTAGTGACAAAAGATTATCTTTATCTTATCTTTTAGGCTAAATTACAATTCAAAACATTTATCTTTTGCTAAACTATGTACTTCATCACTCACTAAGAGCCTGTCCTTTATCCTAATCTCCATTCAACGGTGGCACAATATGCAAGAAAAATTAAAGTTTTTCAAAGTGATGGTGGCATAGAGTTTGTGAATTATACGGTCCGTAAGATCTTTGAAGAAAATGACACTTTTCATCAATATTCGTGTCCTTACACGCCACAACAAAACGGTCGTGCAGAACGAAAACATCGACATATTGTTGAAACTGGGCTAGCCATGTTATTTAATGCTCACATTCCCGCTTCTTATTGGGTTGGGGCTTTTACTTCAACATTTATTATTAATCGATTGCCGACTCCGTTATTAGACAACAAGTCACCATTTCAATTAATTTTTGCTCAAGAGCCGCAATATGCAAATTTTCGAGCATTTGGTTGTCAAGTTTTTCCATATTTACGAGATTATTCCAAACACAAACGAGCACCCTGGAGTATCCCAAGTGTTTTTATTGGATATAGCCCACAATATAAAGAATACCAGTGCCTTGATCCATCTACTTCTCATATTTATATCACTTGACACGCTCGTTTTAATGAAACAATCTTTCCTTTTCAAGGCTCAACTAATGTTGCGAGTTTATCCAAGCTTGATATCACCACATTTTTAGAAGAATTCAACGGTCCAGCACCTATTGATACCAACCCATCCACACAACATCCAAACCCACCATCTCCCTTATCACAAAAGCCGAAATCCAAGCCCAGGTAAGCCCACCCAACCATACCAGCTTTTTCCATCCAGCAGTCCATCCTCCAGTGGCTCAGATCCTTATTCCTTATGTCATCCCTCTGATAATACTTCTTCTCAAGAAAATTCATTCATCACCCCAAACTCACCCTCGACCCAAAATACTTGCCCATCTTCGGTTCCCCACCCATCACTTGCTCAATTAGCCACCAATTCTGATCTTGTACCAGATGCTTAATTCACTCAAGAAACCTCACTCGTCCATACTTCCCACACTCATGATACAACTGAGCCTATGCCTTCAACATCTTCTCATCCTATGACCACAAGGTCCAAAGCAAGGAGTTTTAAACCGAAACACATATCTGATTTAGCCTCTCTCATTTCTCATCCTCTCCAAATTACCTTATCCGTTCTCGCTGAACCACGTGGTTTCAAGTCAACGGCCAAGGATCCCAAATGGTTGGCAGCTATGCATGAAGAACTCAATGCTTTACACTTTAATCGCACGTGGACACTTGTTCCTCATCCACTATCTACAAATATTGATGGGTCCAAATGAGTTTATCGCTTTAAGTATCATTCTGATGTATCTATTGAACGATACAAAGCTCGTCTTGTGACATAAGGCTATACCCAAATACCAGGTTTATACTTTTCACACACGTTTAGCCCCGTGGTGAAAACTTCCACAGTTCGAATAGTTCTATCTCTTGTTGTTGTAAACAGTTGGAAGTTCAACCAACTCGATGTTAAAACTGCATTTTTGAATGATAACTTGAGCGAAACCGTTTTCATGGAACAACCACCGGGCTTCGTTAATCCAGAATTTCCCAATCACGTGTGCAAGTTATCCAAAGATTTGTACGGTCTCTAGAAAGCCCCAAGAGCATAGTTTCAACATTTAAGCTTGTTTCTCTTATCTTATGGTTTCATATGTAACCGTGCCGATACTTCACTTTTTGTGTTTTGCCAAGCCGCATACACTATGTATTTACTTTTCTATGTTGACGATCTTATTCTCATAAAAAATGACGGGTTAACCATCAATCCATTTATTTCTAAACTTAATGCCGAGTTTGCCAAAAAAGATCTTAGAGATCTAAACTATATCCTAGTTCTTGAAGTGGCCTACACCGACACTGGCCTCTTTCTCACACAGTCGAAGTATGCCACTGATATTCTTAAGTGTGCGGGTCTCTATGATTCCAAACCGATTGGTACACCACTTGCACCTCATGATACTTTTACCACCAACGGGGAACCTCATTCCGATCCCACTCTATTTCGGTCTCTAGTCGGCGCTCTTCAGACCATAACTCGTCCAGATTTATCATATGTTGTGAATTAGGCCTATAAATTTTTGCATGCTCCAACCATTGATCATTTTCAGTCGGTTAAACAAATAGTTCATTATGTGAAAGGCACTATCTCTTTCAGACTCATTTTTAGTCGACCTAGTAACTCCTCACAAGTCGGATACTCTGATGCTGACTGGGCACGATGCATTGAAACACGACGATCCACATATGGTTATTCTATTTTGGGGGTGGGGTGGGGGGGCAATATCGTGTCATGGAGTGCAAAGAAACAACCTACGGTCTCATGATCCAGCTGTGAATCTGAGTATAGGGCTATGGCAAGCACGATTGCAGAAATTGTAAGGCCCCGAACTAGGTAGCCCAACTTTAACGTCAGATTTACTCATAAACACAGTTCTACAAATCAGAGTTCATTAAAAACTTTCGCGGAAACGTTAACTTTAGTCATTCGATACAAAAAATTAATCTTTTCCTTAAAACCATAACATAAAACATTATATTTAAAACATAATTTCTTCCATCTCCAGATGCCAGCCGTTCAATCTATGCCATGTGCCGCCCTCGTACTAGCTCTTTAAACCTGATCACCTGCGTGCATACTAAAAGTCAGCTACGCTGAGTGAGTTCTAGTTAATCAGGCGACATAAAATACATACACATATCGTGCATACATACATATATTAACCTTAAATAAATATCCATAAGAGGAAGGTCACGTAACACCTATTAAAAGAACTATTACTATTACTATGTTATCCATTAAAGTAACACTATGCTTTCCATTAGAGGAATACTATGCTTTCCATCAGAGGAACACCATGCTTTCCATTAGAGGAACATAATATATATTATCCGTAGAGGGAACTCTATACATAAGTTATTATTTAATATCCATATAAGGAGACAATCACTATTCTTGGCAATACGTGCAATATCCGAAGATCGTTCACATATCGACAAGCAATCATCCTTACATTACATATCATATTCATATCTTTAAGCTATCACCTGACGGTACATGCAATATCCGAAGATCGTTCACACACCGTCAAGCATTCATTTATACATAATCATGTAAGGCCTACACTTACCACTTAGGGTAAGTGTATTAACTAATCACATCGAGTATGCACACAGCCCCGAAAACATAACAAGGAATGGGGCTAGAAACTGATCTGAACTCGGTTACTTCTCCCGTTAATGGTTACTCCTTTCTTTGGCTGTGCACGACTAATTGTATAACAATTACACGTATCAATTTAACTATCACTACCCATATCGCGTTTCTAGTTTAATTATTATCCTCAACAAACGGGGGTCCGGGGGCAGAGCCCCTGGCAGCGGGGTTCTAGGGGCGACAACCCCTAGCAGGGTCCAAGGGGCAGAGCTCCTGGCTGGGGTCGAGCTGTCAGGTCAGCTTGGAAAATTTTTATTTCCATTATCTACCTTAACACATTTTCCATTAGGATTTTGAATTATTATCTAATTCGCTATCTCAACCGCTTTAACGAATTAAGCCTAATTCGTTATCAGAACACAGCCTAATTCGTTATCCTGCACATGATCTGATTCGTTATCTAGCTTAATTCATTATCTTACTTCGTTAACCCATTTGCTATAACGAATTAACCCCGATTCGTCAACTGGTTCGTTATCTTCTTCGTTAGATGCTTCGTTACTCTGGTTTGTTAGCTAATTCGTTATCTGGTCATCATCTGGTTCGTCATTCTGATTCGTTATCCAGGCTGGATTCGTTATCTAAACATAACGAATTGGGAAAGTAACGAATCACTTGATTCGTCTGATTCGTTATCTCAGTTCGTTAGCCTAATTCGTTATCTTGACGTGACTTGATTCGTTATCTTAATATAACGAATTGGTGAGTAAAGAATTAAAGGTTCATTTGTTATCAAGTCACACGAATGTGTCCCCATTCGTTATGACCGCGTAACGAATTGACCAGTCATAACGAATTATCCCAATTCTTATCCAGATCTTTGACTTAAGGTCAAAGCCAAAATCGTCAAGAACAATAAATAGTCAACATATATCAGATCTGCAATTAAACCTTCGTTTCTTAACGAATAATCATGATTTAGGTATCATTGGAATCGTCTATGCAGTGCCTACAAACCCTAAACCATTAATCATCCAAACATTCGCATTTGCATGGTGCGCTTTATGTATATATATACGGGTTCCTTTGGGTTAACAATTAACCCATCTACTTCTTTGGATTCATTTTTACCATACTAAAACAGATCTACGATTTCTAGACTAAATCCGAACTTAAACGAACAAGTTCTCGATATAAACGTACTTTAAACGAGTAGGTTTACGAACACGGTCTAGTATTGATGTTGTTTTGGTTCGTCACAATGATCTAGCACCAACGGGTTCGGGTTTCCACCTTCGGATCTTAGCTCGGGTTTTGGATAATGTTTGTGTGTGTTTTTCAAGGTGTAGGCTATGGTATAGAGATGGATAAAAATGGAAAGGATTAGGGTTTAAGGGGTCTTTATACTCCCTTAAGCCCATGGACCTAAGGCCCATCTTTCCTTTTTGGTTCATAATTAATTCCATCTAAAAAGCCTACTTATCCTATCATATTTTATTATTATTATCAACCGAACGGAAAATTGGGATGTTTCAGAAATCGTATGGATTACCCATTTATTACGAAAGATTAATGCCTTACCACCCGATTAACCCACCCTTATTTGTGACAAAAAAAGTGCCATGTTTATGACTCATAATTCAGTTTCTCATAAGCATGCTAAACACATTGATATGGATTATCACTTTGTAAAAGAGCTTATTACATCGGGAAAATTATATGCACGGTTTGTTCCAACCAATCTTTAAGTGGCCAATATCTTCAACAAAAGTCTTCTGGGCGCCTTGTTTGAAGTTTTTCGTACTATGTTTGGCTTATATTAGTTTGGTTTGTACTTTAATTTTGGGCTTGTTTATATAATGTTTTAGGCTTATATGTATACCGAGATCAATGTTGGGCTAGGGTGTAGTACCTATATACACATGCATTGTATCTAGGTTTCGGGTTAGCCGTTCATAACATTGTTGAACGAGTTATTGTGTAAGAAAGTGCTTAATCACCAGACGTAATAATACGTGTGTTTTGAAGCATTCCTCTTGTGTCTTCGTGTGTTTAATTGTTTTACCGTGAATCGTCTCAAGATAATTTTCGCTTAACTATGAGATAGTTTGATATCATATTGAAAGATCCGTTCCAAGGACTTACAATTGGTATCAGAGCCTATTGACCTATTCTAGGCTCGGTTGTTATATAATAGATTCAAGGATTTTGGTGTGTTGATCATCTTGGTGGAATTGGTGTTTGTTTTTCCGGTGAACCATACGTCGGAGAAGGAAAGTGAAATTTTTTGGTCAAAGATTGAGTTATTCTTGGTGAAATATTCAAATCCCATTAACTTCGGGATTTGGTTTGTTACCAAACTTAACTGATCAGCACATTTTCAGGCATTTGTGACTGTTTTCGGGAAGATTTGGACATTCTCAGTGTAACGTCCCGTTTTTCTCGTTTCGGTTAATAAAATGAAAATATGAGTTATTATGAGTCGGGCTAGTGTAATGAATATGGGTTATGGACTTGGAGTAAGAAGGAAAGAAGAAAAGACCATGGGCTTAAGCCCATGATCCATAATATATAAACCTTAATTACCAATTAATTCATTTATT
Source organism: Bidens hawaiensis (assembly GCF_021521415.1). NCBI lineage: Eukaryota > Viridiplantae > Streptophyta > Magnoliopsida > Asterales > Asteraceae > Bidens > Bidens hawaiensis. The sequence goes on from NW_027505004.1 coordinate 67,093, forward strand.
TAACATATTCCATACACCACCCAAAACATACACTTAAGCTCTCTCTCTAGTTTCTCTCTTTTCTCTAGCCGAACCAAGAAGGAAAACCGATCCCGATCCAAGGTAATGTATAAACTCAAACCCGTTAGACTTAGTTGCGAAACGACAAGCCGACACCTTTAAACCGTTAAAGTCACGAGATCCGGGTGGAATCGGGTATGAACCGAGCAAAAGATGAGCCTAGGGATCACCCTAGCTCAGATCTGGATCGAACGAGATGAAAAACAGTGGTGAAATAAGCGAGATCTCGCTTTTTCGGCGAGATCCCGGTTTACCGGCGATGACGGCGTCGAAAAAACGTATACGAGGATGTCAGAGAATGTTCTGACATTCTAACATAACCCTAGTTCGTTAGCGGAGACTTAACGAATTAGAGGTAATTCGTTATTCCATTCGTTAAGAAGAGACAACGAAACAGAAACAGTTCGTTATGAAACTCGCTAAGTAATTCGTTAAAGAGAAATAATGAATTAGCGGTAATTCGTCAAGCCTATTCGTTAAGTAAAATAATGAATTAGAAGCAGTTCGTTATGATCCTTCGTTAAGGCCTGTTTGTTATAAAGAGTAGTTCGTTATGAGGACCAGTTTGTCATAAGGGTTCAATTCGCTATGAAGTTCAATTCGTTAACCAGACCAAACGAATGAGGTCCAATTCGTCAAAAGGACCAGTTCTTTATAAGGTCCAATTTGTTACAAGGACCAGTTTGTTATGATAGTTAATTCGTTAAGAACTGAGCAACGAACGGGAAGTTTAACAAAATGACAGAAAATCCATAGACTTAGAAAAGAATGATATATTACATAATAGCCCTTGGACTTTGATAATTTATGAAAGATACCTTTAGAGGTTAACAAGTAACGATTAACTAACTGGTTAACGAATTAATGAAGTAAAACCGGCTTAGACAGTTAAGATTTATTAAGTAAACAATGAGATTGGCTAGAGTAGCATTTAATATTGCATTTATTAAACAGTTAGTCGTGCACAGCTCAAGAAAGGAATAACCATAAACGGTGAATGTGATCGCGTTCAGGTGAGTTTCTAGCCCCACTTCCTTATTATGTTTTCGGGGCTGTGTGCATACTCGATGTGATAGTTAATACAATTACCTTAAGTGGTAAGTGTATGCCTTGTATGATTCATGTATGATGATTGCTTGACGGTGCGTGAACGATCTTCAGATATTGCATGTACCGCCAGGTGGTAGTTAAAGATATGATTAATATATATGATGTATGAATGATGTATGTATGTTATGTTGATAGCACGTGAACGAACTTCGGATATTGCACGTATTGTTAAGGAAAGTATGTAAAGACAAGTATGGTACAGTTGCACGAAACAAAGGGACCAGACCCTAATAATATATGTGAGGATAAGGACCAGACCCTAATAATATTTGTGAGGATAGGGACCAGATCCTTATAATATCTGTGAGGATAGGGACCAGGCCCTTGTAATATCTGTGAAGGTAGGGACCAGACCCTAATAATATCTGGGATGTTGGGGACCAGACCCTTATAATATCTGTGAGGTTATAGGGCGGGAGGCTCTTCAAGTAGTATGGATAGTTATGCATGTAAAGTAAAGTATGGATTATGTACACACCTTCGGGAATGTGTGCAAGTATGTGAACTGATTGTATGTTGTATGATTAACTAGAACTCACTCAGCGTAGTTGACTTTTAGTATGCACGCAGGTGAGTAGAATGAGGCAGCTCGCTTGAGGGGAAACACATGGCATGGAATCTAAGATACTGGTATCTCAAGGAAATGTTATGTTATTTAAAAGACAATGTTTTATGTTTAAACGAATTGAATGCTCTTTAAGAAAAGAATTGATGGTTATGTAATATATTGGTCTGAAGTTTTTATATTCCGCGTAAAGTATTAATTAACTCTGATGTTTAGAACTATGTTAACGAGTTAATCCAACGTCCAAAGTAGAGCACCGGTAACGGGGCCTTACACTCGGTTGATCCTCAAGAGTTCTCGGGTAAATTTGATCGTTTTTGGTCAGATATTCAGTGTTCTCTGGAAGATTTGGGCGTTCTCGGTCAACTTTCAGGGTTCTCTGTCAGATTTGAGTGTTTTTTGTTGACTTTGGCTATTCTCGGTCAACACTAGTTCTCGGTCAACTGTTGTTTTCGGTTGGACTCTATATATGGGCCTGATCACATTGGGCCTTAAGTAAACTAAGAAAATGTTTAGGTTTGGAATCATTTTCTGGGCCTGATCAAATTTTTTTTGGTTGAAATTATTCGTTGGACCAATCTTTATTCTTATTTAAAATGGACCAAATAACTAATGGGTCAACTAATGCTACACTGCATCAAGAACTGGACTCTATAATGGGAACTACTACTCATATACCCTGTCTGTTGTCTCATGAGGGGTTTAGCGAGTGGAAGTTCAGGTTTGAAAAATACTTGAAAATGAAAGATGTCAAGGTTTGAAGAAGTATTACTAGAGGCCCACAAGTTATCACGTACCAATGTGAAAACTCTGAGGAAGTTGCCGTGAAACCTATTGAACTATATGATGATGCTGATTTTGAAAAGGTTGAAGAGGATGACAACCATGGCACTCTCACCTGAAATTGCCTTGGGATTTAGAGAATTACAGTCAGCTAAGGCACTATGGGAAGCCCTGATTGAAGTGTATGAGGGTAATGAGTACATGAGGAGAAGTCGTCAAGATCTCCTGCGATAAAAATTCAACATGTTCAATCACGTACTGGGAGAGTCATTGGAAACTCAGCTGCATAGGTTCATAACCCTTCTGACTGAGATGAGATCTACGAATATCAATCTGACAGCCGCTGAAACAAACAATAAACTGGTGAATTCCCTTCCTCAAAGTTGGGATATGAATGTTGCGGTGATTAAGAAGACGAAAGATCTCAACAGACTACCTCTATCAGAAGTTATGGTAATCATCAAGGCTTGTGACATGGATGACAAACAGCGTACCATAAACCATGCAAACTCTTACAATGCAGCTGGTTACAGTGCCGCTTCCAACAATGCACTCATTTCACAAGACAACTTCTCAATGTTTAAGGCTTCTCAAGGGTAGCATACTCAGCAGTATCAGCCTCAGAACAATTTCTCTATGTTTAAATCCGCTCAGGGTCAATTCTCTCAAGCTCCACCGCAACCAGCTCATGTGTTCTTTCCTAAATCTGCTCAACCGTCTACTGCTACCGTTAAACCTCAGACATCTGTTCCTTCTTCCAATCAGGGTTCCAGTCAGATTCCCTCCATTTCAAAAGAAACTCAGTAAACCATCACCTTAATGGCAGGGTTCATGAATTGTTACAAAGCCTTTCTTGCTGGAAATCTGGTTCAACCAGTATTAGCTGCTGAGCTGGATCAAATTCATATTGATGATGTAGAAGAAATGGATATCTCTAGGTAAATCGCAATGGCAGTGTTTTGTGCAAAGAAATTTACTAAGAGAATAGGTAGAAACAACTGGAATGTGCCAGCAAACCAGAAGGTGGGATTCAACAAGGATACTCTGAGATGCTATAATTGTCACGAGCCGAGTCACTTTGCTCTTGAATGTACTAACCCAACGAAGGAAGGAAACAGAGAAAAGGAGTTTGTTCCAGTGGGAAAGGCTAGAGGAGAAAATGGGACAAGTACGGCTGAAGGTGAGAGAAGTATGGTGGCTTAACAGTTCTCCAGGAACGATAAGATGGCAACCCTCAACATAGATAATCAGACTTCAAACTTTGCTTGTGTTAACATTGCTGAAGAAGAAAATGCTGCTGAGGAACAAGTTAAGGAGCTTCAATTTGCTTTCATGGCCTTCACTCCCTCCATCTCATCCGTGGTAAGTTCCCAATTACGTTCTCAAGCTTGTGTTAGTAAAGTAGATCTTTACAGATCACATAATAGTAACATGCTTAGAGAAATGGAATGAATAAAATCTGAAAATTTTACTCTAAAGAAGAATGAAAAAGCTTTCATATATAAAATTTAGGCACAGAAAAAGGAATTTTCTATTGATTTTAGCATAAAATGCTGTCATCACCTTGATGCAAAACAGAAAATTACCGAGTTAACTGTTGAACTGGAAGCCTCTAAATTAGAAATTATGAATTTAACTGCTAAATTTGCAAGAGCTGAATTAGATTTTAAAAAAATCGAAGGATCTAGTACTGTTGTTAGCTCCATGATTGAGAATCAATTATGGTGGAAAGAAAACGCTGGTGAAGGGATAGGTTACTGTGCTGTACCCCCTCCATACAACGAAAATTACCCCAGTCTTCCTCTTACCAAAGAGCAGAAAGAAAGGGTAAAAACCATGAAATATTGTAAAAACAATAAGAATGGTAAAGATACTCCTGGTTCAGTAAAAGCTAATGAGTCAATCTCAGGGGTGAATGATACTAATGCGTTTACTTCACGTGCAGATGAAGTAGTTGTCGAGGATTGGATTGATGACGATGATGATTTGCCTATTTTGAATAATAAACACGCTGATTCTCACATTTCTTTAAATTTACTTGTTTTGAATTCTGTGACTTCAGATGTTTGTGCGCTTGATTCCTTTAAAACTTTGAAATCTGGTGATGTGTTTTTGAATAAACTTGATAAAAATAAGAAACCTTATAAACATATATCACCTAAGTTTGTTAAAGAAGGAAGTTCAAGTGATCAAAATTGTGATAAACCTAGAAATAAGTTAGGCGGTAAACGCCAAGTAAAGCAAACTAGCTCACACAACAAGTCTATACAAGGAGTTGACCACATTGAATTTCACAGAAAACGTCAAATATGTTTTAATTGTAGTACTCCTGGTCATATTGCTAGAAATTCCCCACACCGTCCATATGTTCCATATTTTGGATACTATCAGAGGAATATGCCTCGAAATACCTATAAAAGAGAATCAAGGTATTATAAGGCAAATCTCTCTAACGGTGACTGGAAGAGAAACAAAGTTAGTAGGTTTAGTCCTCATCAGACCAAGCCTAACACGTTTCGGAAAGGTGATAGAAACTATTCTTCGGTCGCAAGAACCAACTCGGTTTCTGGACTGAAACGAGTTAGAAAGACAAAGTCATCTGTGTATCCCACTCGTAAACCAGAGACTAAGCCATCCATTCATACAAACAACAGTAAATCTTTTAAAAATAGATATGAATGGCTGCCTAAATCTTCGGTGATCACGTCATCAAGTTTTATATTAGATAATCGGGTAGACATGTCATGGAAACCCGTGACAAGTTTAGATGAATCAGGTTCACCCAGTGTTACTATGGACTGGATACCAAAAACCAACTAATCTCTCACATTGTGCAGGAACAGTTCTGGATGAATATCATTAGACCTTGGTATGTTCATAGTGGTAGTTCCAGGTACATGACAGGAGATATCTCCCAACTGCACGACATTCAAACCTTTAACGGTGGGTATGTTTCCTTTGAGGGAAGAGAGAAAGGGAAGATTACGCAGAAGGGTACTGGAAGTAATGGTGTTCTAAAGTTTGAAAATGTTAATTTTGTTCCCGAGTTGAAGCACAGTCTGCTAAGTGTCTCGCATATATGTTATAAAGGTTTTTCAACCCGTTTCACTAACAAAAAGTGTTTGATTTTAAAACCTGGTATCATTATACTAGAGAATTGGGTTCTTGTTCGGTCATAGAGAAAAGATAATGCTTATGTGATCGACAGGAACAAGAATGTTCCTGAAGAAATAAACTGCTTGTTTTCAAAAGTGTCAGAATATAATTCCATGCTTTGGCATCGTCGTCTTGGTCATGAAAATATCAAAAATTTAAACCGTCTTACTAACAACGACTTGGTGCGTGGTTTACCTGTAAAAGATTTTGTTACTATTGAAAAATGTGTGGCTTGTGCCTTGGGTAAACACAATCGTAAGTCTCACAAGCCAAAACTTTTTAACATCATTTCATCAGTCTTTCAGTTGCTGCATATGCACCTGTTCGGTCCCGTTCATGTTTTGAGTATTCCTCGCAGCTCTTATTGCGTTGTTATTACTGATGATTACTCACGTTTCACTTGGGTGTTTTTCTTGTCAAACAAGAGTGAAACTGCAGAATTGGTTAAACGCTTCGTGGTTCTTATGAAGAATCAGCTCAACTTAAAACTGAAGGGTATTCGATGTGACAATGGTACGAAATTCAAGAATTCTACACTAAATTATTTTTGTGCCGAAAAGGGGGTTCTTCGAAAGTACAGTTCAGCTCAGACACCGCAACAAAATAGTGTTGCTGAACGGAGGAACAGAACTCTTATTGGGACGGAAAGAACTATGTTGTGTGATTCAAAGCTGCCATTGTTTTTCTGGGCAGAGGCTGTTAACACGGCATGTTATGTTCCAAATCGAGAGCTGATCAACAAGTCTCAAATGAAGAATCCATATGAGATTGTCTATGGTCACAAGCCCACAACTGGGCATTTTCAGGCGTTTGGCTGTCCTTGTACTCTGCTGAATCTTGAATCGACTCCAAAGTTTAGGGCCAAAGCTGACGATTGTTACTTTGTCGGATATGCTGGTCGTACTGCCTACAGAGCCTACAAAAAGTCAACTAAGTAGATAGTGGAATCGTATGACGTATGTTGGCTGGAAGAAAATGAGGTTGTAGCTCGTGTTGGTCCTGACTCGTTATTCGATTATAATGAACTTTTTAAGCCTTTTAATGTATTTCCAGCTGTCAATACAGAAATTTTGAGTGCATCTATTTCTAATTCTGTTGATGAAGAATAAGACTTAACTGCTGATTCTCATATATCTCCAGTGATGGGTATTGATCCTTCAGAGTCACTATATACCACTCAGCCATTGTCAGACAATCAACAAGAAAAGGTTACCGAAACTGTGTCTTCACCAACACATGCTGTCAACACTCCATCAGTTGAGGGGGAGAGTCCAATTCGTCAAATATTTAGAACCACTCTATTCTCAGATGTCATACCAAATGAATACATCGCCAGTACCTCGTACTCACATTGTACGAAGACATCTGGATGGAAGAACCCTCTCGCTGAAATCTTCTAAGATCTATCAAACTTACTTTCCACCAGTTTTTTTATCAAACTTACCTTCCACCAGTTCTATTCCTGGGCATTCAATCTATCAAGAATTCAACGAGGTCATCCAATTGACAATGTCATAGGTCCTCTTGAAACAAGCGTGTCCACTAGAAGCCAGACCGGACACATAAACAGTTGTTTGTTTTCTTGTTTCATCTCTCAGATAGAGCCTAAGTCAGTGGAAATGGTACTACAAGAACCAACCTGGGTGGATGCTATGCATGAGGAATTAAATTAGTTTGATAAGCTCAAATTTTGGAGATTGGTCGAGCTGCCCGTTGGAAAGAAAGCGTTAGATACAAGATGGGTTTTTCGCAACAAGCAAGATGATACGGGGGTTATCATTCGAAATAAGGCATGACTAGTCGTTCATGGATTTCGTCAAGTTAAAGGCTTAGACTACACTGAAGTATATGCTCCCGTGGCTCGACTTGAGGCCATTCGGATTTTTTTGGCATATGCCTCCTACATGGGATTCATAGTGTATCAGATGGATGTCAAAACAATGTTTTTATATGGTGAAGTCAAGGAGGAGATTTATGTGGATCAGCCACCGGGGTTTGTTGACTCGAAGAATCCAAATCATGTCTACAAGTTAGATAAAGAACTGCATGGTCTTCATCAAGTGCCTCGGGCGTGGTATGCAACTTTGACAACTCATCTTCTGGGGCATGGTTACAAGAGAGGAACCATCGATCAGACTCTGTTTCTTAAAATTGTTGGGAAAGATTTGATTTTGGTTCAGATAAATGTGGATGACATCATCTTCAGATCTACAAGTACTGCACTATGTTCTGGATTTGAAGAGGTGATGAAGAAGAGATTTGAAATGAGTTCATTGGGGGAGATGACAACGTTTCTGGGGTTACAGTTTTGTCAGAGTTCGACGGGAATTTTGTTGCATCAAGGAAAGTATGTTGAAGACATGTTAGCAAATTTCGAATTTCAATATTCTAAGAGCGCAACAACTCCTATGGTGGAAAGACCTCTTCTGTCGTTTGTTCCTGAAGGGAATCCCGTAGATCAAACGTACTATCGGTCAATGATAGGATCCCTGATGTATCTTACCGCCAGTCGCCCTAACATCATGTTTGATGTCTGCCAATGCGCCCGTTTCCAGGCTAACCCTAAACTCTCTCATTTAATTGCTGTTAAACGTATTTTTAGATATTTGAAAGGGCAACCGAAGTTAGGTCTTTGGTATCCCAAAAAACTCAGATTTTGATTTGTATGCTTTTGCTGATAGAAATTATGGTGGAGATGATATTGACAGGAAATCCACATCTGTTCGTTGTCAATTTTTGGGAGATCGACTCATTTCATGGCAGTGCAAGAAACAACAAACGGTGTCCACATCCACTGTCGAGGCTGAATATGTTGTTGTGTCAGCGGGCTGCTCACAAGTTATCTGGATGCAACATCAATTGCTGGATTACGGTTTGGAATTTCTTGACAGCCCAATCTTTTGTAATAATGATGTTGCTATTGCTATTGTTAAAATTCTTGTTTAGTATTCAAAAACCAAGCACATTGACATCAAAATTCATTTTATTCATGACTGTTACGACCGTAAATTGATTCATCTTGAGCAAGTTCACACTGATAATAATGTGGCAGACTTATTTACAAAACCGGTCGGAACAACCAGATTTAATGTGCTTGTGGGGTTTCTTAAAATGTTTCGTTTCGATGATTGAGTCTTTTTGAGGTTATATTTGTACTTTTTTAAAATTTGCACAAATTTAGGAGGAGAAAATTAAAAAAAAAATTCAAAAAGAGAGTGTGTGTGTGTGTTATTACTAAAAAATTTTTGTTTTAAACACTCTCGCTTAAAATCATGTCGGTTGCTTAAGTTTGAAGGACATAATCTTGTATATGTTTGGTCCTGTCATCTACTTGTAGACATACAGGATAGCCAATCACCTAAAAACTGAAAGCATCTGGGGAGATTGTGATGTGTTTTATTTTTGAATTCTTTCGCTTAAAATTTTGTCGGTTACTCTAAGTTTGAGGGACATGTATTTATATATGTGTTCGGTCATGTTATCTATCTTTAGGCATACGGGATAGCCATTTACATGAAAGTTAAAAGTGACTGGGGCGACTGAGTTTAAAAAATTGTCTTCTGTAATTCTATGGGAAGTGATATGATTATTTAGTTAAGAGATCTTTAGAAGCTTTAATTATTTTCAAATGAAAATTGATCCAATCTTTGGAAAATGATAGGAAAATTGATTCTGTGTGCCTAACGAGTGAAGTTACTAGGCTTAAAAGGCTCCGTATACATCTCTCCGAATGATAGGCCGTAAAGGTTATTACCCAGTCATACACGAGCCCGTTAGTGTCTTGATCTCCAAAAGTATTATGTCATTGTTTTGTTTAAAAAAAATATTCTTATTTTACACTATTGTGTTATTAAATTCGTTTCTCAAAAGCTTAAAGGGTCAAACTAGAACTACAAGGGTGGTGCATTCAAATTGATTTTAAACACCCTGAATGAAAGGCATGTAAGTCTGGATGGCTTTTAAGTCCAACGCTCAACCTTAAATCTTACATTTTTGCTCGTTTAAAGGAAATTTTTGATCAAGCACTAGGGGGTTGGAGTCAAATTGTAGTGATCTGGGGAAAGCCAAATACACTTTGAGAAGAGATAGAAGGCATCACAGGTCGGTCCATGAGTGATATCCATCTAATATTTATGCCAAATTGAACCTAACTCGTATCACTGATGGAATGAAAATCATGCTAAGTCTATTATACCTGCTATCAACCTGTCTCTTTATGTTATGATAACGCTGAACATGAATCTTTGTGAAAACATCTTAATCAATGTGATTCCATGTTCGAATCTTTTCTTTAGAGGTTGCGTTTTTATCGAAACTGAAATCTGATCCAAAATTCTGTTAAATTGCAAGAAGACCGAGTGATAAAAATATTTTATTTAGTTATTATTTTATTTTTACCTCTTAATAACTCTTGTCGAAACGGATGCTATAAGGAATCAGTTTTTTAAAACCAAGGATCACGTCCATGTTTGGTTTAAAACTGCTCTCAGCCCATGTGACCCATAAACAATTGGTTTGGATATAATAACTTGGGCCTGGCTTACTTTAGGTTCTCCGCCCATCAGGGTTTTCGGCCCATCTTGAGAAGTTTGAATTATAAAAAGATTTACGTGTATTATTGGTCTCGTATCTCCAAACTCATAATCTTTAAACTCTCTCTAAAGCTGAAAACCCTTGATCTTCTGTGTCACTAAGCTTCTTAACTCTTATATTTCAAGCTCTCTTGCGATCATCATCAGTAAATAGGTAAACAAATGCTTGATAAGGGGCTTCTCGTTTCACTGTAATTGATAACTAGACAAAATTGACAGATTATTAATCTTGTTATGAATCTTGTTTAGAATGGAGATTATGATGTCTATGAGATTGTGGGCTTAACATGTTGTGAGTAATTAAGGTTGCAGGTGTAACATCAATGGCGGACTTTGTTGTTTTGGAGAAGATGACACAGACTTTGAGGAGAAACCCAAGGGTTTTCTCGGGATATTTGACTGAAAACATGTGGTCAAACAAGAACTCCTGAGTTCTCTTGAAATTCCAAGGGTTCTCAGTTGACTTATTGACCGAGAACTCATTCTGAGTGACTGAGAACTCATGTTCTCGGTGGATCTGGACAGAGAACTCAACTATGGACCAAAAACTCATTACTTGGACTAAAAACTCAGTGTTTGGACAGAAAACTCAACATTGGACCGAAAACTATTATTAAATTGACATTAATTTACATTAAATGTCCAATATTACTTAAAATTTCCATTCTTGGTCCCTCCTATTTTGTAAATTAAAATTTTGTCCTTATAATATTGAGATATTGTTAAGTTAAGTGGATGATGTATTAACTTGACTCGTTTGTTGCAGTAATGGCTTATCAAGCACCATTGAAGTTTGTAGATACTCACAATATAGCATGATGCTTATATGATCCACCCCTGGTGCGCAAAGAACTCAAATACATGATTGTGGGGCTCAGCACATGCAGGATTTCTCACGCTATACGAGAAACTCCTATTATTTGTAAGAAGATGGTGACGGATATTTGGAACAAGGCCTCCATCAATCAACGGGGTGTCAAGAGAGTCGTTGCAATTGACTCCAAGATTCAAAGGAAGCCAGTCGTCATCTCAGAGGCCATCATCCGTGAAGTGTTACTATTCGGCGATCAACCAGACTATCCAATTGAATACTTAACTGATGTCATTACTGACGTTGCACTCAAGATGTGATATGAAGGATCCTACCCTCAATCCATCAAGAAATTGTTTCATCCTTACTAGAGGTTCTTGATTCACACGTTCTTTACGTGTTTCTTAGGACGCAAAGGGGGTTTTGACGATATTAGCCACATTCAGATGTCGGTTGTGGTTGCTCTAATCATGGACTGGAACTATAACTACTCTAAGTTCGTGTTTGATGAGATAATGAGCAATCTCAAGGGGAAGAAGAAGGAGATGTTTTTGATGTACCCGAGGATCTGCAGATGATCTTTGACTCACACTATCCTGATCTTATCAAACCTGTGGGAACGCTCAATCTGAAAGCCATGGGTCCCAATACTTTTGGGCTAATGAAGCAATCAAGGAAGGGATCGAAGGTTGTGTACAAAGGCCTTCTCGAATTGGTTAAGTTCGGAAGGTTTTCTGAAACTGAGGCTGCCCCTGCCAGTGCCTCAATTGTTGATGAGCATGTGACACCTTCTCGGAGGTTCACTGCTTCGTTTGAAACCATCTCTGATGATGATGAGCCAGAAAGCTCTCCAGTACAACACATGGAGATAGAACACCAAGAACAAGAAGCCGTACCCTGCTGATCAACTAGCAGATTTTGAGAAATTTAAAGATCAGCTCCAGTCGACTGCATTGAAACCTCCTCAATCAGTCACCGTGACACATGATGAAGAGATTCTTGAAGAAATAGCCACCGATCTTATTCCACGAAAGCGAATAAAGAAAGATCCAAGACCCAGTGTGCTGGTTACTGAAACTACACCGACAAGCCAACAATCAAAGCATGAGACTGAACCTGCTGAGACTCATGTTGCTACAAGTCCATCTACTGCTGAAACTCGGACTCAAGAAAAGATCTTTGAAGATATTGCTCACGAGTTCGAGTTTGAGGCTGATATTCCATCTGCTACCGAGCCATCGGGATCATCTAACCCGATTGGCCAGTCAAACTCTAGCGCTGCTGAAAAGATTGCTTACATTCTTGCAATGCAAGATAAATTTTTTGCAGGATAAAGGCAAGGGAATTTCTCTGGATGATGAACCAGTTGATGTACAGTCCTTGCAACGACGAGTCTTTGAGCTTGAACAAGACTCTGTCCTGAAGGATGTACGCATCCAAGAGCTTGAAGCTAGCAATGCTGAAAGGATTTGAATATCAAAGAGCTTCAAGCTAACATGGGTGGTCTCACCGCTATATACTTGGATCTCCAACAAAATCTTATTCATAAGTTTATAAATGTATTTAAAAGCGGTGAAGACGTTGCTACAAAGACACATGCTGATGATCAAGGTGGCAGTTCCAGTGCACGTCCGACTTCAAATATCGAGGTATCTGAACTACTGGAATAGCATCTTTCTGCCCCTACAAGAATAGCCGAACAATCTGAAAGACTTCAAAAGAATATTCTCATCATGAAGAATTCGAATCAAAACATGGAATCTTCTGATCATCCAGATAAGTTTATTGTTGAATTCAAGAAAGGTTTCTCAGACAAGTATGGTGATCGATCTGGTATTATGTCATAGGGTTTTGATGTTAATAAGTCCATGTGGTGGATGAAACGAAAGTCCAGGAATACTGAGTATTATAAGAAAATGAAGGATTTTGGATCCTGGACGAAGGTGGATCTTAGCGACCTCATTAATGCTCCATTTCACAATCCCAACAATGACAAGAGGGCTATCTATTTTTGGAATTTCTTGAGAAAACAAGTTGACAAAGGATTCCCGAACATGTCTGCTGCTGAGTCATTCTTGAATAAAGCAAAGAGAGTTAAAGATCTGAAGACGGGAAGACGATGGTTAATGTGATGTGGCCTGCAACCAATAAAGCAACTTGCATTCCCTTGTCTACTTCAATTCCAGAGGGGTCACTTGATGAAATGAAGTTCTGGACGTACGACAGTGAAACCACTACAGTTGTCATTCGTCTACGAAAGGGACAATTTAGGTTTGTCGTTCCACGTGATTTGCTGAAGTTCCATGAGAGAGATATCAAGACTCTTAGAAATTTTTAGATTGTGGCCGAACCACTGTTCGAGCCTGCCGCTAAAGAGTATACAAGAATGGTGAGATCGATTATCAGAACGGGTTTGTGGTTTAGTGGATATAAAGAAGCATATGCGAATATTCTGGAGCATAATTGAAGATTGAGATACAAACCAAGGGCGAGATTGTTGGGCTTATATTATTTTTGTTTGTACTTTAGTTTTGGGCTTGATTATATTCTTTTTTGGGCTTATATGTAAACCGAGATCCTAGTGATCTCGGTGGGATTTTAACTTATGTTGGGCAAGGATATAGTACCTATATATACATGCATTGTATCTAGGTTTTGGGTTGGCCCCGTTCATAACATTGTTGAACGAGTTATTGTGTAACAAAGTGCTTAAGCACTAGACGTAATAATACGTGTGTTTTGAAACATTCCTCTTGTGTTCTTCGTGTGTTTAACTGTTTTACCTTGAATCGTCTCATGTTAATTTCCGCTTAACTACGGGACAGTTTAATATCATATTGAAAGATCCGTTCCAAGGACTTACATACTACGCTACGACTTGGACCGCCACCTTTTCGATTGAAGGGGTAATAGAAAATAGAAAGCCAATAATCTCAATTATTATATTTATTTGTATCTTTAATGTGCCTAGTCAGACTTCTATGATTAAGGAATGATTGTAGTTCTGCTGTATTATAAATAGTACCATAATTATTGATGCTAGACTGTCACTATCTAGTAAAAAACAATTAAATCAAGTTCCTAATCACCTAAGCAAGCTAGGGTAAGTAGGGTGTCGAACCACGAGGAGTATGTGGTCAGTGTAACGTGTAACCAATTTCTAATATTATGAAGAATTGAATTGTAGTGCTGATCACAAAAGCAAATAGTTTGATTTCAATAATGGTTAAGAATTTAACAAATTCAAGCAATTAACAAAAGCAAATCACACTCGGGGTTCAAGTATGCAAACAAACAGTAATCTCATGCAACCTAGCATATTAACTATCATTTAATAACATAGACTGATAAACGAGCTAAATCTTAGGCATCAACAATCGCTAACACGCGACACTAGTTATCAAACGGTCCCTGCCAGAGTGTTTCAACTAAGGGCAATTGTAAGCTTCTTTGTATTCAACTAATTAAAACAATCATATGAGCAATTATTATTGCAATCGGAAAAGTAATCATTCTGATCAAGTTAAACCTAAACCGATTGAATGCACAACAAACTATACATCAATACTCATACATTAATCAACAATTATTACAAAATGTATGTTCTAAGTACATGAAAAACTGAAAATAATACAATCTTTACATCCTGGGTATGATTAGAAAGGATTAGCCGAGCCTTGACATCAAGAGATCTTTAATTCTAATGATATGGAACATGTGTATGATATTGGGATGAACCGATATGATGGAATTGATCACTCGTTGCTCTAGAAGCTGCCTCGAATGAGTTAGATACGAATAGGGTCGTCAAAAACATATTTTAATCAAACCCTAACATTCTCCGTTTTTCCCACCCATCGCGGTACGCGATGGGGTCTTCTGGGGTCCATCACGTATCGCGATAGCCCTAGGCAGCTGAAATAATATTTAATCCCATCGCGATACGCGATGGGCCTTCAACCTCTACCATCGCGTACCGCGATGGGAGTCTTCATCAACTGAAAAATAATATATTGCATGCTGGACATCTCGGGTCTTCATCCTGTGCCTCAACATGTCCAAATTAACTTCTTTAACACATGTGACCTGAAATACAATATACACGTATGAAGTATTTAAGTTCACACAATAAATGATTAAAACTAGTAAATAAACGAACTTAAATATATACAAATTAACCAACCACTTATGATGGTCCGGGGGACTCCAAATCTTGAAAATATGTTACTTTGAATTAAACTGCAAACGACCGTGTGATCAGTTGTCCTAGTGGCTATCGCTTCAACCCATTTAGACACATAGTCGATGGCCACTAGGATGTATAAATTAACGTGTGAATTAGGGAATGGTCCCATTAAATCGATCCCCGAAACATAAAAAATATCAACTATAAGGATCGGGTTCAAGGGCATCTCATCCCTCTTACAAATACTCCCATGTTGTTGACACTTTAAACAGTGTGTCGCAAACTCGTGAGCATCCTTTGACAATGATGGCCAAAAGAAACGACTCGTAAGGACTTTTCTAGTAGTTTTCTGGCCACTAAAGTTACCCCAACACGCTGACGAATGGGCATGTTCCAACATGAATCTGACATCCTCCTCAGGTATGCATCGTCTGATCATCTAATCTGCACCAATCTTGAACAAGTCCGGGTCATCTCAAAAGAACTGTTTAGCTTGTGAAATCAAATGTTTCCTCTTACTTCTTTGCCAGTGCTCCGGTATGTCACCTGAAACTTTAAAATTAACAATATGAGAAAACTAGGGATTTTGTGAAACTGCCAAAATGCGTTCATTCAGGAAAAACTCATTAATGGGCCCGTCATTGTCTACATCTTCCACCATAAGTCGGGACAAGTGATTTGTAACAACATTCTCACTCCTTTGTCCCGAATCTCTAGATCAAGTTACTGAAGCAGCAAAACCCATCTTATAAGCCTTGGTTTTGCATTCTTTTTGTCCGTAAGGTACCTGACTGCAAAGTGGTCAGAATAAATAATAACTTTACTACCTCAAATGTAAGACCAGAATTTATCTAGAGCATATACTACTGCTAGTAACTCCTTCTCGGTTGTGGTCTAATTCAATTGAGCAGTCCAGAGGGTTTTACTTACATAGTATATGGCAACGGGTTTCTTTTCAACCTGTCGACCCAAAACAGCCCCGACCACATAATCACTTGCATCACACATTATTTTAGAAGGTAAGTGATTGCAATGTAGGGGCTTCAACTAATTTCAATTTCAAAATATTAAAGGCCTTAGCACATTCATTATTAAAAGCAAACGGGACATCCTTTAACAATAAATTACACAAGGGTTTAGTGATATCACTAAATCCCTTCATGAATCATCTATATAACCCGGCATGCCCCAAAAATGATCTAATGCCTTTGACATTTGTGGGATGAGGTAGAGTGAAAATAAATTAAACCTTAGCTCGGTCCACCTCAATCCCACAACTCGACACAACATTGCCCAAAATAATCCCATCTTGGACCATAAAATGGCTTTTCTCCTAACTGAGAACCAAGTTCGTCTCAACACATATTTTCAATACTATTTCGGGTTGATTTTAACATGATTCAAAATAAGTGCCAAAAAACGAAAAGTCATCCATGAAGATTTCTAAATACTCCCCCACCATATCGGAAAAAAATACTCATCATGCACCTTTGAAAGGTGACAGGGGCGTTACATAGCTCGAGTTGCATTCGCTTAAATGCGAATGTACCATACGGGCAAGTAAACATAGTTTTCTCTTAATCTTCAGGATGAATAGCTATCTGGCTATACCCGGAATAACCATCTAAAAAGCAATAAAATTTTTTACCAGAAAGCTTTTCAAAAATTTGATCGATAAACAGAAGCGGAAAGTGATCTTTCGATGTAGCCGTGTTCAGATTTCGATAATCAATGCAAATGCGCCACCCGGTTACCGGCCGGGTGGCTACCTCGTTACTTGAGTCGTCCTTGACGACTTGGATGCCCGCTTTCTTTTGTAATGTTTGAATTGGGCTCACCCACGTGCTGTCAGAGATGGCGAAAATAATCCCATCGTCTAGCCACTGCAGCACTTCTTTCCTCACTACCTCTTGCATGTCCGGGTTCAACCTCCGCTGAGAATCATGTGCGGGTTTGACATCCGGATCCGTTAAAATCCTGTGCATAATAATAGAGGGACTAATCCCTTTCAAATACGCTATAGTCCACTTGATTGCCTCCTTGTTTGCAATCAACACCGCCATCAAAGCACTTTCCTGTTCAAAAGATAAATTATAAGCTACGATACCAAGTAAAGTTTCATTCTTACCAAGAAAAGCATATTTTAAATGCTTTGGGAGCTCTTTCAGCTCGACTTTTGGTGCCTCCTGCAGTGACGGTTTCAACCCGGTATCAATCTTCTCGGGTGGTGACTCCACCTTAAATGACCATGGTGTACGGTCCCCTCGCAGAGCTGCAACCGCCAACTGTTCTCTTCATCTTCCAATTGATTAGCAGTTTCCACATGTAACCTGGCAAACAAAAAAACACGTCTCCGTTGTGCCATCCATGCTGATGACAGAGTCGTATAAAGGGACGTACTCGTCAATGACATCGACCACAAAGCACTCGTCATCGACCGGAGAATTATTTACATGTGTGTAAAATTTAATTCTCAAATCACGGTTACCAAATGCCATGTCAAAAGTACCACTTCTACAATTAATGTTGGCATTTGCGGTGACCAAAAATGATCTACCGAGGATAACCTTTGGTTGTGTGGTCCTTTCACCCGAAACGTAATCGAGGACCAAAAAGTCAGCTGAAAAAAGTAAAAGTCTTCCATGTTGACGATCACATCAGTCAATATCCCCCGGGGAAGTTTTGGTGTTTGGTCAGCTAGAACAATTGTGGTAACGGCTGCCCGAAGCGGACCGAAGTCATACCGATCCTATAGACTTCTCGGGAGGATACTAATACTAGCTCCAAGATCTAGAAGCGCATGTGTCATATTAAAATCACCCACTTGAATGGGTATAATAGGTGTTCTAGGATCTTGTAGCTTTGGTGGAAGAGCACCCGAAAGGATTGCACTCACATTATCGGTAAAATCAATCTGTTTGGAATATTATGACTCCTTTTTTTGTGTGCACAGTTCTTTAGGTACTTCGTATAAGCGGGAATCTATTTTATGACATCTAGAAGGGGAATATTAATTTTAACTTGTTTAAAAGTTTCCCACATTTCTTCTTGTTGTGGGCCCCTTTTGGATGCCATCTTCACCATAGCTGGCACCAACGATGCATCAGGATAGGGGACGGTTTTCACCCTTCCCTTGTCCTTAGGATCTCTGGTGTCATCTGTTGGAGTCAGTTTATTAATATTATTTTTATTTTGTTAGGTTCAGTTAAATTAACCGGTTCCGGCTCGTCATCACTAACGAGAGTTTCGTCAATTTCTTCCACCACCCCCCCTCAAACAATGGCGGTGGACCCCTAACCTTATTATCATATTTTTTTTCCATTTTTTTAAAATACTTTTTTGGTTGACGTGCTTCTTCGAACTTGAGCTGTAGTGGTTCGGGTTGACTGTAGTATCACTCAGTAGTTGACCCGTACGTTTTTGCAACTTTGCCATATCTGCTGCGAGCTGACCAATCTGCTTTGACATTGCCTCTGCCGATTTATCCCGTAACTCAAATTGTTTCTTAGTGTAAAACTAATTATCTGTCACGATCTTCAGCAGCGCATCCAACTTCGAGTGCACAGACTCGTTCGAATTTCCCGAGGACCCTTTCTGCTGGTCCTGATTCTGATTACCCGATGAATTACCACCCCGGTTACCGTCTCTGTTATACCCCTGATTATGCTTATATGAACCCTGCTGTTGATAAGCGTCTTGGCGGTAATTTCCCTGCTGTCTGTTCTAGTTCGAACCTAAAACTTCGGGTTCGACTGGGTAGGCGCGTTCTCGTACTTAAATTTTGGGTGGTTCCTCAGACCCGGGTGATACGTGTTCGAGTTAAACCCTTGGCCCTTGGAATCCTCGTAGGCATAATTAACCTCCACAGGATCCTCATCATCATCATCTTAAAACTCTGGGAAATTTTCCGCCATGTGCCCGAGCTCACCACAGTCCTCACAATACGGGAATTTCACCTCGCCTTTATCAACCTATTTCTTCTTCCCATTTTTGTACCCAGTCAGTTCACGTTCCAACTCGGCTATCCGTTCAGACTCACTCGTGACTGATTTTACTGACCTGGTAATAGTCTATTTTCTTCTTCTTTCTGCTGTTGCTTCTGACTTAGAATCTTCACACATAAACTCCAGAAAATCTCAGTCATCTTCCTCATGTTGGTTTAACAGTTTACCATTACACGAGACCTTTAAATGTTTTCTGTCTTTATATGTCAACCCGTCAACAAAGCACTTCACATATTCCCACAAATCGATCTGATGGTATGGGAACTTTCTGATAATCTCTTTGAATTAGGTAAATGCCTCATGAAACAGCTAGCCAGATAACTGAGAAAAATGGTGAATCTCAATTCGGGCCTCGTTTGTCTTCGACTGTTAATAATACTCATTAAGAAACACCTGCTGCATCTTGGCCCAGTTACCGATACTATGCATCGATAGTGAGTTAAACCAGTGCTTTGCTTTATCTTTCAATGAAAACTTGAATAACCGCAATCAAACTCATCTTGGTCAAACGTACAATCACCAATCGACATGCAAATTGCCGAAAAGTCAGACAAATGTGAATACGGGTCCTCAGAAGCCATCTTGTGAAAGTGTGGCACAATGTTAATGTATGATGGTCGGGACTTAAACGTCAGTCATCCTGGCACTCGCACCTGTGGGACAATCGGGGATGCTCCGTCTGAACTAGCCGGTCTGAACCGACTGTTAACACCCTAAACCTGGGCTACATACAGTGACGGATCCATAAATTTTTTTCACAGGGTTGGAACTTTGGGAAGTCGATTATCGCTATATATATATATATACTGTTCGGGTCCGGTCGGATGTAGGGTCACATACAACCAAATCACAATACATGTACATAATAAGATTATGATAATCGTGACGAACCGAGACCGCAAGGATTCAATACGAAGCACAAAAGTGTATCGATTTACACATACGATTAAATATAAATAAGATTTTATATTACTTACTATACAATACCTAATTATATACATAATCAAAACCATAACCTAGACATCTCAAACAATCATGGATGTGTGTTTTTAGTCAAGTATATTTTTAAAAGTCTCTCTCTCTCTATATATATATATATGATATAAATGTTTTATATTTATGAAAGCACATGTTTATATATGAAATTTTCTGTACTTATAAAAGTATATTTAAGTAGAAAAAGAAAAAAAATAGTCTAGTCAAATAAATAAAGATGTTTTACACTAAAAAGTATAGTAATAAAATAAAGAAAATAAAAAATATATATATAAACAAAATAAAATAAAATTTAGACATATTACATATATATAAGTGAATACACTAGTAAAAAAACTAAAAATAAAAGGTGAACGTGGAAAGTTGACACAGTCAATCAAGTACCAAATTATATACACCAAGGTTTATTTACTTATTTAAGGGTTCCAGCTGTCAAGTGTATCCTCTTGCTCCGTTTCTCTTCATAATAGCCATGGAGGGTCTTAATGTTGTCCTAAAGTCGGCAATTCATCAACATTTGTTTAAAGGGATTCGGTTACCAAAAAACGGTCCCGTCATCTCCCACGTAATGTATGCAGACGACGTCATGTTTATTGGAGATTGGAATGCTGGTGACATGGTGAATCTAGCAAGACTTCTAAGGTGCTTTTATTTATCGTCCGGTCTAAAGGTGAATTTTTATAAAAGTAAGGTCTTTGGAGTTGGGGTTTCTGACTCCAAAATTGCCGCCATGGCTTCTATTATCCACTGTGAGGCTGGGTTTCTTCCGGTCAACTTTCTTGGCATGCCGGTTGGTGCTAATATGTGGTTATTAAAGCATTGGGATCCGGTTATCGATCAAATCAAGAAGAGACTCAATGGATGGAAGGCAAGTACTTTATCATTTGGTGGTAGACTTACTTTAGTTAAGGCGGTGTTAGGTACTCTCCCTCGCTATTATTTTTCTATGTTTCAAGCTCCATCAAAAGTGGTGGCTGAGATTGAGAAAATAAGGAGGAAGTTTTTTGTGGTGGTACTCTTGTCAAAAAGAACATCAATTGGGTGGCATGGGATACGGTGGTTAAGCCTAAGAAATATGGTGGTTTTGGAGTCGGGTGTCTTAAAATGATGAACTTAGCGTTACTAGCCAAATGGTGGTGGAGATGGCGTCTTGAAAAAGATTCTTTGTGGATGAAAGGAGTTAACGCAATTCATTCCACTCGACTATATGTGGATGGTAAGATGGCGAGATCTTCCATATGTGGGTCGTGGCAGAAAATTTCTAGTATCGGGCATTATTTCTCTTCCTTGGAAGGAGGTCGTTTCGGAAGATATCAAGATCAATCTGTGCGGGTGGATCAAATCAAGATCTATGCACAAACAAATTACTTGGGAGAACTGGAATGTTAATCTTTTTTGTTTTATTATGTTTTAGCTCGAGTGTGTTATTTTGTTTCGATTTGTTTTTCTCTTTGTTTGTGTTCTGTATGTTCTCTCCAGCAACTAGCTGGTAACTTTCTTTTGTTTTATCTATATACGCTTTGTTGTTAAAAAAAAAGCTGTTAAGTGTAGGTACACCCATTTTTAAATTAATATAAAATAAATAGTGTAGAAAATAGACCGTAGAGAGAGAGAGAAAGCATAATACTTATTCAGTCTTCTTCATATTCACCACTGCTACTACCGTTCGTTGTGTGCGATTGCGGGATATTTTTTTCGGCTTGCTATTTCTTCACATTTTCTTATAATCTTGCAGGGGTCGGTGTTAAAATTTCACTGGGGTCAATCTGGATTTTATCATATATACAACACGAGAAATGAAAATCTCACAGGGGTCGGCCGACCCCTGTGGCTAAGCTATAGCTCCGCCTCTGGCTACATAATTCCCCCCCCCCCCCCCCCCAGGATTTACCAGATTTCCTCTGTTAATCTGAATACCCTTACCTCTATCAACTCTGTCAACTCTTTCTACTCTGTTAACCCTGTTTCTTCCAATTCCAAATCTGCCCCTGTTTCGGGTCACAAATCCCCCACCTCTTTGATTTACCGGTGCTTCTACCTCTTCGTCCCAAACATCATTAATTTCATTTTTTGGCTCAAATTCAATATTATGCATGACTCTCCAATCTTCCCTATTACTAACATTCTCCCCTTGATCTGTTTCATTCCATTCCCCGTCTTCTTCATCCTCAGTATGGATATTGACATAATCTTTATCTCATTTCACTTGAACTATGTGGTTAGGGGTGTTATGTGGGGTTGATGGTCTGGGTCGGTTTATGTTTCTAGATTGCTGAATTGAGTGGTTTGGGTTTTGTTGTTGGTTGATATTTATGGATGGAAGTTGGTTATTTTCGGGTTGGCAGTCATTGTTTGGGTTGAAAACATTATTCTCTAGTAGTGGGTTTTGTTCCTGGTTCTGGTTTTTGTTCTGATTCTGAGGTTGGCCTTCCATTTCCGATCCTCTGTTTTGAGCTCGGTTCTGTCGGGCTAATCTCTTAATCTCGGGCTCAAAAATAAGTGGTGACTTCTTGCTCGAATGACGGGTGTGCATAAACCTGTTACCTACACAAATAACACACCTCGCGTAAAATAGAAAAAGAAAATTTAAACTAAAACTAAAAATGAAATAAAACTAAACTTAAAATCAGAATAAACAAGAAAAACATATAAAACGAAAAACATTAAACGCACTAACTCCTTAGCAACGGAGCCATTTTGATGCTAGACTGTCGCTATCTAGTCAAAAACATTTAAATCAAGTTATTAATCACCTAAAAAAGCTAGGGTAAGTAGGGTGGCGAACCACGAGTAGTATTTGGTCAGCGCAGCGTGTAACCAGTTTCTAATATTATAAAGAATTGAATTGTAGTGCTGATCACACAAGCAAATAGTTTGGTTTTAATACTAGTTAAGAAATTTAAAAAATTCAAGCAATTAACAAATCAAATCACACGCGGGGTTTAAGTATGCAAACAAACAATAATCTCATGCAACCAAACAGATTAACTATCATTGATTAACTCAGACTGATTAACGAGTTAAACCTTAGGCATCAACAATCGCTAACACACGCCACTGGTTATCAAACGGTCTCTGCTAGTGTGACTAAACTAAGGGCAATTGTATGCTTCCTTGTATCCAACTAATTAAAACAATTCTATGAGCAATTATTATAGCAAACGACAAACTAATCGTTCTGATCAATGTAAACCTAAACCGATTGAATGCATAACAATAAAAAACATCAACAATCATAGATTAATCAATAACAATTACAAAGTATATCTTCTTAGTACATGAGAAAACTGAATATAATACAAACTTTACATCCTGAGTATGATTATAAAGGATTACCCGAGCCTTGACATCACGGGAACTTCAATTCTAATGATATGGAACATGTGTATGATCTCGGGATGAATCTATACGATGGAATTGACCTCTCGTTGCTCTAGAAACTGCCAGGAATGAGTTAGATATGAATAGGGTCGTCAAAAATATATTTTAACCAAACCCTAACATTACCTATTTTTCCCACCCATCGCGGTACGTGGTGGGGTCTTCTAGTGTCCATCGCGTATCGCGATGGCCCTAGGAAGCTAAAATAATATTTTATCCCATCGCGATAGGCGATGGGCCTTCGATCTCTCCTATTGCGTACCACGATGGTAGTCCTCATCAGCTAAGAAATAAGATATTGCATTGTAATGTGTGCTGGACATCCAGGGTCTTCATCATGTGCCTCAATAGATCCAAATTAACTGCTTTAACACATGTGACCTGAAATACAATATACCCCGTGTGAGGTATCAAAGTTCACACAATAAACAATTAAAACTAGTAAATGAACGAACTTAAATATATAAAGATTAACCAACCATCAATCATCAATGAAACGTGTGGTTGATTTTTACCAAAGTTTACAAAACCTCAAACATTGTCGTCGCCATCACCATCACCTGAAACTCCTTCCAACCCTAAAGACCCACACTAACCACACCTATGGTGAAAATACGACAAGATCTCCTTGGTTCTACATATTCTCTGGTTGCTATGCTAAAAAAAGACCGACCAGATCAACTTGGTGATTCATTATGCAAGTGTAAATCCTGGAGCCACGAAGATGTCAGCTGAGCGTATTCAAAGGTTTAACCAGGTCGGGGATTTTAGGAACACTGGGATCATGGGTTGTGTTCCAAGTAGAGTTCAAAGCACTATTAGATTTTGAAGACCGAGTTTCAGAATTGGAAAAATCCCTCATGGTTACTAGTTGAATTTGGAGAGTGGTGTTCCTCTGAAAGTCACTAAAGCCGATAGTGAATGCAAGTGGGAGTCGGTTTGAGGTTGAGGATGAGTCTGTGGAGGGTTTTGCCATTGTTGGGTCAGTAATGATTGATGGGTTTTCAGGGAGCTTTAATAGACCTTTCAAGTAACTGAGGAAAAGGGTCGCTGCAATTAGAAGAATTAAATTGAAGTCTTAGTTTGTTTATGGAAATTGGGGCTTGGAAGACTTGTTTGAATATTACTAGAATAGTAGGAGATTGTTTGGATTCGTGAAGGCTATAGCTTTGGCCTCATGTCGGCGAAAAGGAGAACAAGGGCTCGAGCCCATATAGGTTTCTTGTTCATTAAGTTGTTAATAAAGAAAACCCCTAGTTAAAGCTTGTGGATGTAACTTGTAAGTTCTCCACGGGGACAGAATCCCATTTAAATCTTGTGTCGTTTATTAATTATATGTGTGTGTTCTTATTGTTTTGTTCATATGTGTGTTGTTTCATTTTCTTGTGCCGCTTTGTTCCTAAAAAATAAATGGCATAAGCCATAATTGGTTAGTGGTGTTTGAAAGTTTAAAAAGTGAGAAGCATTGTCGGCTTTCATAGAAGAGGGGAGGGGGGGGGGTGAAATCACCCAAATAGGCCCGATTTTTTTTAAAGTTGTTATAGTATATATATATTGAAAAAATTATATGTATTTTTAATGTTTAAATCTAAATTCCTAATTTATTTAAGGTCATTTTTATTAAAAAAAAAAACACCATTTTTTGCACAATTTAAATCATAACCCAATAAACTCATTTATAAAGTTACTTGTTTTTAAACCCATAAAAAAATTTCTTTTACTTATGGCTCCAACTTTTTTCTCGTTTGCGGTCCCAAACTTTTTAACAATTCTCGAGGTAAATATAGTATAATTAGAAAATCCCCCTACTTTTATTAAAACGGAAAACAAAAACGGAAATTGAATTTCCAAATCGAGTACTTGATTTTCCATTAAAAAAAAGCGGTTACTTCACATTTTTTTTTGAAAGTCAAGTTCTTGACAACTTATATAAACTTTATAAACATGGAGGGCCTTAGTTTTCTATTCATAATATAATATCATTTTTCTTTTAAATTTAAACAGTCCATGAACTATTTTATAAATTTAACTTCTTGTTTACATCACAATTGGACGTTATAAAATAAAAAAATCAACCATAAATGCTCGCTCATGAAGTTGGTATAGGATGTGGATACTTATGTATTAACAAGATACTAGACGGGTGCCCACACAATGCAGCGGGAAACCCGGACTTTGGTGATCTCATTACAATTTACAAGTTTATGTGTGTTCATTGTTCTGTTTGAAAGCGTTCAAACCAGTTATTGGTTTAATTTCACAATTGATTTTTTTTTCTTCAACTTTTAGCCAGCCGATTTCAGTTTTTAACGGAGTGGTTTCGGTTTTCGACGACAAAAAAAAGTTACTTACAGTTTGGATCACAGTTTAATTTAAAACCATCAAAAACATACCGCAAACACCCATACGTAAAATGTTGTTTTTTTAACTGAAAAAAAATATAACAATATGATAATCAAATTAAAGATAATAAAATTCTCGTTTATATGGTGTAGTGTTTTATAAAAAAAATATTAACGTATAGAAAAATTATGATCGTTTAAATTCCGTGGGTGAAGTTGGGTTAAAAGTGAAAATAAAAAGAGTATATAGGTAAAAGATTAAGGATCATAGTTGTAATTAATGTTTAAATTTACAAAAATTGATTAAAGTCTAAGAATCAAAATTGTTACTATTTTTAATTATTTGAAATTGCACATGATATTTATTATTTAAAATACTATATTGCCCGATGGTTTTGTTGAGTTGTAAGTTATGTATTAAATTTTGTATTTTACTTAAAAACAAATGTTTTAATTTTCTCGTCTATCTCTCATTATATATATAGTATAGATAAATTTTATAAATGTTAATTAATTTTAATAATGTAATTTAGAAATATTGTAGATTTGGTGGAAGTTGGCAGTTGGATAAAAGAGTGAACGTGGGGGCCGAGAAGTTACGTACACGCCAAATCCTAGGAACCTTTTCGGATAATAACGTTGTTCTTCTCTAAACGTGTTGTCTTTTCCTAATTCACTTCAACTGTCATTAACAAATTATTGGGTATATTACAAACTAGAAAGATAATATCTTCTCACAAACTTTAGAGTTGAACTTTCTTAGATTTTTTAACCAATAGATACTCACAAAATCATTTAACTCATCTATTATAAGATTTGAACCATCGACATTCAAATGAAATAAGCACCTTACATCGCCATATACCATTAGACCAAATGGTCTTTTCGCTAGTACTAACTATTTTCTATAGTGGGATACAACTCAGTGACTCGGTACAAAGGTTTGGATATAACTCATGGTTTGCTTTCATATTTGATTTCTTTATTAACTTGATTGTAAGTCACACACATACTAAGTCTACTCTTAGACCATTCGATGTGGGGAGCGAACCATCCACTCAAGTAGCCTTGAGCACGGAACACCATCCAACGTCCTTCACTTGTTTTCTTAATACCCATTGGGGATGTGTTGGGAAATGAGCCAAACGGCTCATTCAGATTAAATTTAAATCTACAAATACCACCCAACTTCCTTCACTTGTTTTCTTAATGCCTCTAACCTTGTAGCATCAATCTCCATGTTTTTAAAATGGATTTATCTTCAGCGTTATATACACTGAGGAAGACGAGTATAGAGGTAGGGTACCAAAAAGACCCAAATACCCTTAAGGAATACCCGCGGGTCAATCTGAAGTCCCTCATAAGGCACCCGCGGGACATATGAATCATCCGCATAAATCATCTGAGGAAGAAACACCCTCATAGCACATGCGGAAGCATCCTGCCACCCTCAAAAGTCATCCGCAGGAAGGAATACCCTTCCGCATAAATGACCACGAGACAATGCCCCGGGACAGCTGTTATCAACTAATTACTTTCTAGAAGATCTTTCAAAGATGCTTTCTTGAGCAATACGTGATCACTCAGCCAATTAGCTAGTGACACGTGACAAGGCCGTTATAACCGTGCACATGGCCAATGTTACCCCATTAACCAATAATAGAGCGACACGTGTCCAGATTGTTATACATGCACATGCAACGTATAAGCTAAACCTATCATATAAGGACACACGTCCAGACGGTTATAAGGCATCTTCTAAAGGGACAGCTCGCCCAATCACTTTTCTACACCCTTCGGCTATAAATACCCTCCTAATCATCATGAGGTATTCATTCACTCCCACTGCACTTTCTCAATTTACTTAAGTACTTTATTCTCATCAGAGTTGTACTTATTCTCACGCCGGAGGGTGGTTACGAGAAGACCCCCCTCTTGTCCTTCCCGTAACGAGCTCACGGTGTTCTGTTTTGCAGGATTTACGTCATTGGACTTTGGGAATTGTATTCATATCGTATTGGCAATAACCGTATCCTACCCTGTGGATCCATCGGATCTAGGACCCATTAGTGGGGAGTAGATTTGTGCTTCTTCATTGGCGCCATCCGTGGGACTCGAACCCACGACCACGTGGCAAAGTCCCTCATTATTGATCAAAAGAGATTACAAAACAGGAGGAAAGATTTACAAAGGAAAGTACATACACATCTACGGGACGACATTTTCGTCCTCCGCAGTATCTTCGGCTTCATCTTCTTCCTCCTCCTCAAGATCCAGCAGCTCCTTTAATTGCTCTATGGCATCTTCCTTATCTGCGAGCTCTGATATATGGTCGGAAAGAGAAAACTTCAAGGCATCAAACTCCTTAGTTTTCTCAAGAGAAAACTTCAAGGCATCCGTGCTTTTGTTAGAACAGCTTAAATTTTTTTTTCCATTCTCTTTACGATATGAATCAGTTACCTAAAGGGCCGACGGAGAATCAAGCACAAACTCCACGTGATCTCAACCTTGAAACACGTGAAGAGAAACATCTGTGTTTGCTCGAATTTCAACCCCTGTTGCAAGAACTGACACCGTCAACTCAGGAAATTTTTCCTTGGGTGGTTCGACAGTTCGCGGGTTGTTTGCTCAACAAGAAGGTGTCACTCCGATAGATGCCGGAAATGTTGTTACACCAACTACTGACTTGGGGCATGTCACAACCCCAAGAGGTTCTAACTTGAAGAATTTAGAACGAATTGCAAGAGAAGTCCATTGAACTCAATCAGAGTTAGGTTTGGAAGAAGATTCTGGTGATTCTAACCTAAGAAGAGCCCATCGTTATAATTTCAGAACTGAAGAAACTTTGTCTCCGGACGAGTGGCTTCGTGTTCAACAAAGTAGTCTGAAAGCAGAGTACGAACGTTGGGTCCGGAATGAACGTTTCCATGGCCGTACCTTGACGTATGATGAGCCTCCCAGGAGATCTATCTCTCCTCCAATAAGGGGAAGCCATATTCAGTACAGTCAGCCACCGGAGCAGAACATGAGTGACACCCGGAGGTTACGTCCTCTTCCCCGCATAGATATGCGGGTACCATCCTATGAGGACGAACTGGACGGGTACGACTCAACTTATAACCCGGAAGGTAGTTACTACAGCGGAGATAGTCGCCTCCCGTCGTACGGAGGGACTAGTTATCCGCGCCCAGTTGTGCGCCATGCGGAGTATCATAGCAATGCTGAGTATGATTTTTCTAAACCATATCTCCCGGAATCTTTCGCAGAAAAATCAAAATTTATTTCGAGCATCGCGAAAGCTCCATTCCCGATCAATGCAAAGATTCCAACATCCGTTGGAACATATAATGGAATGACTGATCCTAGTGATCATCTGTTAAGGTTCGAAGCAGTTGGAGGAGTCAGTGGTTGGACTCTTCCATATTGGTGTCACATGTTCGCACTAACATTCACCGGGGCGGCGCGGGAATGGTTTGAGAAATTGCCATGTGGATAGATTACAAGTTGGAAAGACTTTGTAGCAAAATTCTCTCAGCACTTTAGTCAACAAAAGAAACATACTCGTGACCCTTCGGAAATACTAGATGTTACAAGGCGAAATAATGAGTCTATTAAAGACTTCATTACTCGTTGTACTAACGAGAGCCTTAACATCGGAGGAGTAAGCGAGGATATGCTACGGGGAGCATTCTGTAAGAACGTCCATAATGATGCCTTAATCCGCACTCTCACAGGAAGGGATGGAATTCCTGAGTCATGGGATGAAATCATGAAGGCATCAAAGTTGTTTGCAAGAACTGTAAAAACTCTAAGTTCCAGTAGTCAAAAGCAATCACCGAGGATTGAATTTCAAACTCCAAGACCAAACAAGCAGGCTAAGGGACCAATATGGTCAATACTTCAGCCTTGTGCGGAAACATCTAAGCCTTTTGATGCAAGGTCTTTGATCGGTAACAAAGGTAAACGTAATTTTTCAGCTCGTCCCCCTAACAGTTGGACCCAGTTATTAAAGACTCACTCAGAAATTCTCACCACGTAGAATTTGACTTTCCGGAAGCCTCAACCAATACCACAGAAGTCATTCCTTGATAACAAGAAGAACTGATTATATCACAATGATATTGGGCACAACACGAGTGAGTGTGTGGCTCTCAGAAATGAAATTGAAGCAGTTGTTAAAAACGGTAAACTCGGACATTTGGTGAAGGGAGTACTAGCAGGGACTGGCAAACCTCCCACAAAGGATAGCCAAGGCCCAGCTAAAAGACAAATCAAAGATCTGAATGTCCACATGATTCAGGGGAGACATTCGGGTAAAGGAAAAAGGAAAGACTATTCAGAAGAAGAATGGAAGAACAAGGCTGTGATTTTTCCTCGGATCAAAGGAGGCCCGTGTAGCAAAAACCCGCTAATAATTACTGCCGAATTTGGTCATTACCGGTCACAATATGTGTTCTTTGACACAGGCAGCACGTCCGACATTATGTACGAACAGTGTTTCGAACAATTGGACATAGAAGACAAAGAAAGGTTACAACCAATTCATGCTCCTGTTTCTGGTTACGGGGGAGGGGGGGGGAAATAATGCACCCGCGCGGTCTTATTACTTTCCCAGTTACACTAAGTGACGGAGTACGTTCAAGAACAGAAGAAGTTGAATTTTTGGTCCTACCAGCAACTTCTAAACTTGACATTATTTTGGGACGAGAGGCGATCGGAGACTTCTTATTAGTAATCAAAAGAGATTACAAAACTGGAGGAAAGATTTACAAAGGAAAGTACATATACATCTATGGGGCGACATTTTCGTTTTCCGTAGTATCTTCGGCTTCTTCATCTTCTTCCTCCTCCTCAAGATCCAGTAGCTCCTTTAATTGCTCTATGGCATCTTCCTTATTTGCGAGCTCTGATATATGGTCGGAAAGAGAAAACTTCAAGGCAACAAACTCCTTAGTTTTCTCAATAAGGATAGCAGCAGTGTCCTTGTTGGCTAGAACGTACTCCTCTGGAACTTTGCCCTCGGAACAAAGCTTTTATCCTTCCTCAAAGCCCATTTGTCGGGCTGCTTGTTCGGAAGCACGGAGGAGCACCGCAACACAATTTCCAAGATCGTCACTATTTCGAACGTCAGTGATAACCTGTTAAGTCAAATTGTAGGCTCCCGGACGGATCTTACACGGGATATCGCTATCTACGTAGGTGCGGAATCCCTGCATAGGTAGTTACGAGCGTAGAATACGAATAACAATCACACGCGATACAAACGAACACGTTATGTAATATAACTTGAAACACGTCTATTACAGACTCTCGACACGTTCACTGAACTACTGAATTACACGTGAATAACCAAAACACTAACTGACCAACTCCTTTCTCGTAAACCCGTAGGTTACTTAAATACACGACAACTTCGCCTCAGGCGAAGTTGTCTGTAACTTCGCTCGTTGAACAAGTTCGCCTAGGCGAACTTGTCAACAACTTCGCTTGTTCAACAAGTTCGCCTAAGCGAACTTGTTGATAACATCGCTTACATACATAAACATAAACTTAAACATAATTACATTACAGACTCGATTACAAACGCTAGACTATGAACTACTGACATTTATGTACCAACAGACTCCCCCTTGGCAGTAGCTTCATATCTTGATCTTCAAAGCTTGAGTCTTGTAATCTTTCGTCTTCTCTCTTCATCTCTTCAAGCATGCACTCCCTGTCTAACACATACAGAAACCAACTTCTGGTACTTCTTAGCTTCCTCTTTCCAAGCAGGAATGTAGAAAATCTTCTTAGCGTGTAGTACCTGCAAGTCAGCTTGAGACAGATTGACCAAGTGCATAGGATCATACACTCTCATGATCTCTTGCTCATCTTCATCCTCCATGACCGCTTCAGCAGTTTCACAATCCACGTACCACCACTTCAAGTCTTTCAAGACGTTCTTGGGCATCACCTTCATCGGCACTTCTTTTAAATGACGGACTGGTTTATACTTCATAACCATCCATGGTTTGCCGTCTGCCCTCATCCCTCTATCTTTGTCTTCTACTAACTTCCCTTTCTGAGGCTTCAGAAGTTCAAACTTTTTATCTTTAATGGCCTCCTTCCAAACAATTTTCCCAATTACTCTTGCCATGTTATTATCGCTTCTGTTTATCAGCCCCAGTCTTGCTAAGTCTTTCACCTCACACTCCGGTAAGGTATTCAGGGATCTTAACATCTTCTTGAAGTACTGAATGCCGTCGTAACGTTTGATCACAAATAATTTCAACTCTTCATCGTACAACCAGCATATGATTCCCTTCTTTGATTCTGCATATCCCTTTATATTATATGACTTTTTGAACATCGTTGGTACTGCTGGCTTCTTCGTCTTTACAAACCACTGAGCGCTGCCTTCCTTCCAGTTTGGCTGATCTTCCCACTCAGTGTTGTCAACTGCAGCATCTTCATATATAGTCGACTGTTCAACCACAGGGATCTCATGCTCTACATTTTCTTCAACAATCTCTCATTCTTCTATCACATTCTCAACCACAATTTCTGCACCAATCTTTTCGATCTCATCGATTGGCAGAACATCATCTTCAGTTATCAACTCATCATCCTCTAACATATCGTCTATCTCTTTCAGCGCATCAATCATATCATCAACATCTTCAACATCTGCAACCACATCATCACCAGCTGCAGACTCCCCCTCAGCTGTGGAAGCCCCAAGAGCTATAGTAGTTCTTGGCAACTCACCACCTGCACCTTCCGGTGCATTGGGATCATCGTCTCGGTCTTCTCTTCTTTTGGTCCTCAGTTCATCTCCTCTACAGCTCATCTCCCCCTGAGATGCCAAGAACACTTTCAAGGCATCTATAATTTTCCCGTGCTCAGCCAGGAGGGATGCCTGCAGTTGATTTGCTTCCACTAGGCTTTGTATAGTCTTGGACTGCTCAGCTACAATCCGCTCTAGTGAAGCTATTCGTTCCGAGTCTGAACTGGGCGTGTCCGCAGGTGGTACCGTACCCGATAACCCTGCAGTAGTGGTGACCGTAGACTCGACAAATCGTGCTACTACCACCGATGGAGTATGCGTTTGAGGTGGTAGAGACACAATTGCTGGAGTTGACGATGTAGCCACTACGGGAACAACCGTAGCGCTTGTACTCGGTACCTGCACAGAGGTAGGAACAAAGGACATACCAGACAGGGCAGGTGGAGCAAAACGTACCAACCGTGAAGTCTCTCCAGCTCCTACACCCATACCTGTCGTTTCCCTTCGTGAATGCTTTCTCACCAACTGCACAGCTTCTTCTTCATCATCTTCCTCGTCATCGTCATCAACAATTCGCTTTTGTTTACCAACCGTTTTCTCATGCGTTACCATCATCCTTCTAGCCTCTTCCATCACATCGTCAAAATCTGCCTGTGGACCCGAGACTTGAATATTCTCTTGTGGATCAACTCGGTCCATATCAAACATTCCATAGCCTCCCAACATGTCATCAAGATCAATCTCTGCAGCTGACACAGCAGCAGATACAGCAGGCGCAGCTGATACAGCCTGGGGTGCTGCCGCCTGTTGTGGTCTTGGGTCTCTGAACTCGTCCCCTGCCGCAGGCACATACTCCGGGTTTATAAGGTACCCAAAGAGCGGAGTATGCCTGGGACGCAGCTCAGGCTTGCTTCGTGCGCTGGAAGTGCGACACTGTGCAAAGATACGTTTTGTCACACTTTCCACGTATCGAATAGGGCGTCGTTGAGGCAGCGTCGGAGCCACATGATTGAAAATCATCAGTAGGAATCGAGGATACATTGTAAACCGCTCCCGCGCCACAGCCCTTCGTTGTCTATCGATCTCGTAAAAGATCATCCGGCTGAAAGAATATCTTTTGTTATAAGTCAACGCAGTCATAGCAGACTGCATTGTCGCACCCATTCCATCAGTGCCTGCCTTCCGTCCTGACATACATACGATCATGACGTGCATAAGGAAGCGCCACTGATCTAAAAGAAATCCCTTCCTCCGTTGAGTGTCCCCTAAGAGACCAGAATATCCCATCCTGAGGAACGCCCCATCACGGAATGGTGCAACAAATTCCGTTGGGTCATCCCTCGTCTCTTCACCAAACTGCAACGCCACCCGTATGTGTTCAGAGGAAAACTGAACAACTTGACCGTTTACGGTGGCTCGCATAACCGGGGGCTCAACCCGGCAATCGTACTCTACCGTTTCCCAAAAGTCTTCAATATTCGGTAGGGAAATAGGCAGGGTAGTGGTTATTGCATGATATATCCTTGAGCGCAGGAGAAAAGTAATTATCTCCCTATAGTCCTCCACGCCCTTTGCATCTGGGTCAAGTGTTATGAACTAGTTATGAGCTGGGAAGAACTGTCTGTGGTCATCACCGTCATCACCTGCACCTCCTGCACCTCCAACAACAGCCATATCTGCACTAAACGAACCAAGTTAGATAAACGTTAAAGTGTTACACAAGTTCGCTTCATTACCAGGAGCGAAGTTGTGGTCAAACCTGTATAGGCGAAGTTAAATGTGAGGCGAAGTTGGGAACAACTTCGCTTCATCTTTAAGTTCGTCTAATTAATTTTAAGTAAAATGGTCTGGGCGAAGTTAATGATAACTTCGCCTCATCACAACATCGCCTCAGGCGAAGATAAGGGTTAGGCAAAATTAAGCATCAGACGAAGTTGCGGATAACTTCGCCTCATGCGAAATTAATCGTCAGGCGAAGTTGCGGATAACTTCGCCGAAACCCTAACTTCGCCTGAACTGAATCGGCGACTGTTAGGATTCTAACAGCCGGAATCCGATTATTCGGCAAAGTTTGACGATCCAGGAGACTCTAACACATGATATTACGGATGGTTAGATGAAAAGATCGTCCATGAACACGTAATACAAGCTTGTAAATCTCGGTTTTGAAAGGTCACCGGACCGAGGTCACGAAACCATTCAAAACGACCTATGAAAAGCATTACTGTCTTTGAATATACGGTTAATCGATAACACACATCTTGAATATATTAACGAAACTGAGAAAAAAGGATCGAAATCGGAAACGAATCAAGTTCGCCGTAAAATATATATCTTCGCCGGAAATTTCGGATAAGTTCGCTGGATTTTCTGTGAACAGTTTTGACCCTTAAAATCCTTTATATAGAGGCTCTGTTATACAGGCGAAGTTACGGATAACTTCGCCTAGGCGAAGTTATTCACAACTTCGCCTGTTCAACAACATCGCCTAAAATTTCAAAAATTAACCCTTAAGATTTTAACAGTTGTCCTTTAAGAACTAAATGACACGATCAATTCTAAGTAACCAGTTAAAAAATCATAAAACTATCTAAGTACAAAAAACGTAAAAATATAAAGTATAAGGGATCAAATTTCAGTCTCGGTAGGGATTGCTATGTTTTAGAAAAGATCCGAACAGAAATCATACTAACTACGTGACTGTCACATAGATCCGTGTTTTAGCTGTATTATGACATATAGAGACAGGTTGTAAGCAGGTATAACTTAAAGTGGTTTTCATCGTTTCTGTGATACGAGTTAGGTTCAATTAATCCTCAAAATTTAAGTGGGCAACAACTTAGAAAAATTGATGCCTCCTATCTATCCTCAAAGCGTATTTGGCTTTCCCCAAGTCACCCCGAATTGACTTCGACCCATAGTGTCTGATTAAACATGTATGTACTCTACTTCTGGTTCCCGTTCTTCTTCTTACTCAAGGTAGAGAAGTCTTGATTTTATTATCACTAATATGTTACAATAACTTCAAATATTTTTTTATTTTTATTTTTTTTTAACAACATAGACTTCAAAGTAGAAATTAACTGCAAGTCCCGAATCTGGATCACTGCAGTGTCTTGAAACGCTTTCTTCACGGGAATCAGAACACTTACGGGCTCGTGTATGACTGGGTAATCACTTTTCTGCCTATCATTCGGAAAGATATACATGAAGACACGCAAAACTCTTAAGGAGTTTCCACATAAAATCAAGTAAAATTTAATTTGTATCACATCTACTTTTACGCACCATAAAAAGTTTCCATGACATACAATGATTGTCCTAAAGCCTTTTAAGCCTAATAACTTCACTAGTTAAGCACACAAAGTTAGTATATCTTTCATTTTCCAAGGTTGGATCAATTTTCCGTTTAACATAGCAAAGGTACTTCATACGAAGTAGTAGACTTGAAAAGTAATTTCATTTCCCCTAAAAATTTTGACTTCAATCGCCCCAATCACGTCAAAGTCTTCAGGTAAACGACAATCCTGAAGATCCAATGGATCAACTGGACCGACCACATACAAGTATGTGTCCTTCTAACTAAGTATGACCGACTAATTTTCAGCGACAGAAAGAAAACACATCATAACCGCCCCGGTCACTTTCAATCATCTGGTTAATGGCGACCCTCATTCTCTACAAGTAGAAACGAGGACCAAAACATATCCGAGGATATGTCCATCAAACTGAGGTAACCGACTAATTTTAAGCAATAGAGACGGCTTTTTTTTTTTTTTTTTTTTTTTTTTTTTAATAAACACAAAAAAGAAATGGTTACTCGGGATTGATCATCCCGTTCAGCTCAATTAGGTTTTGAAATCTGGATTTATCAAACGCTTTTGTAAATAAATCAGCGAAATTTTCTAGCGTATCGACCTTTTCGACCTTAATCAGTTTCTTCTCAGCACAATCCCGTATGAAATGATGACGAATGTCAATATGTTTAGTTTTACTATGTTTCACGGGATTGTTAATTACTGAGATGGCAGCAGTGTTATCAATTAAAATAGGAGTGAGTAAGAAAATCAGACCATAGTCGCGCAATTGTTGCTGAATCCACAAAACCTGAGAGCAGCAGTTGGATGCTGCCATATATTCAGCTTCGCACGTTGAGATTGCGACTGATGTCCGTTTCTTGCACTGCCAGGAAACTAATCTTCCACCGAGAAACTGACATCCTCCTGTTGTCGACTTCCGACTCTGATTGCACCCGCCATAATCAGAATCTGTATAAGCAACTAGTTCCACGTCTCCTCCCTTCGGGTACCACAACCCTAGCTTCGGCTTGCCTTTGAGATACCGCAAAATCCTCTTCACACCCTTCATGTGAGATTCCTTTGGGTTTGCCTGAAAACGAGCACAAAGACAAACAGCAAACATTATATCAGGCTTAGAAGCAGTCAAATACATCAAAGAACCTATTATAGCCCGATACTGAGTTGGGTCCACATCTGCGTCACCGTCTATTTCAGCTCCCAGCTTGTGGTTGACGCAAATTGGAGTGTCAAATGGAGAACAGTCCTCCATCTTGAAGCGCTTGAGGACATCATGAACATATTTTGTTTGATGAATGAACATCCCATCCTTCTTTTGATCAACCTGCAAACCTAAAAAGAACGTTAGTTCACCCATGGCACTCATCTCAAATCTTTTCTTCATGACGGCCTCAAATTCCTGACACATGGAGACCCTTGATGCAGCAAATATGATGTCATCCACGTAGACTTGAACTAGCAGGAAGTCACTTTCATCTCTCTTCACAAACAGTGTGCTGTCAATCAAACCCCTTTCAAAACCATTCTCTAGCAAGTAGTCCGATAACGTTGAATACCAGGCACGAGGTGCCTGATGTAATCCATACAGCGCCTTGCTCAACTTGTATACATGATCAGGAAAGTCTGGGTCAGGAAAACCCGGAGGTTGCTCAACATACACAACCTCATCAACTTTCCCATTGAGGAACGCACTCTTCACGTCCAACTGAAACACTTTCATCTTCTTGAAAGCAGCAAACGCCAAAAACAAT
The DNA here is from genome assembly GCF_021521415.1 of Bidens hawaiensis. Taxonomy (NCBI): domain Eukaryota; kingdom Viridiplantae; phylum Streptophyta; class Magnoliopsida; order Asterales; family Asteraceae; genus Bidens; species Bidens hawaiensis. The sequence continues at coordinate 104,916 of NW_027505004.1, forward strand.
CTTATCGCTTCCAACCTGGCCACCGGAGCGAACACTTCATTATAATCTATCCCCTCTTGCTGATTGAAACCTTTAACGACCAGTCTCGCCTTGTTTCTTATAATAATCCCCTTTTCATCTCTCTTGCACTTAAACACCCATTTTGTGCCTATCGCATGCACATTCCTTGGTTTTTCAACCAAAGTCCAAACTTCCATCTTCTTAAATTGAGCCAATTCTTCTTGCATGGCCTCGACCCACGAGCTGTCCTTAAGAGCCATTTGATAATTTTTCGGTTCTAACTGGCTAATAAAGCATGAGTACAAACATTCGTTCATTATACCCGTTTCCTTAATGCTTGTATAAACACAGGTGTGCTGATTCAAGCTACTTCTGGTTTGTACACCGGAGGACACATCTCCTATAACATTCTCCAAAGGGTGATTTATGTGAATTCTCGTGGTCGGAACAGCACCGACATGAAAATTATCTTCTAAATTAGAAGAGAGCTCATCAATGGTTGTTTCTGGCTGAGAGTGAAATGGATTGATAAACTCTTCTTCAGGAGAGACAGCAGGGGAATCGATAGAATTTGATGAGGAAGGTTGACAATCATCAAATAGCTGTCTATGTGCCAAATTTTCCTCCTCATCTAGAATCATCTTCGTAGCAACACGTTCTTCTTCTTCTGTACAAAACAAATCAGGTATGTTAAAAGACTTGAAGAGCCTATCATAGTCGAAAATCCCAGGAGGTCCGATGCTCGGTCTTGGCGATCTGTAACTCGTAATGTCGATGTTACATACCACCTCAACTTTGCCGTTCGTTGTATTAAAGACACGCCTGTTGGGAGTCCCAACTTCATAGCCGACCAAGATTCCTTCAGCGGCTGCTTCACCAAACTTTGAATGTGCCTTTAAAATTGAACACGGGGACCCGAAAGCTTCAAGTCCACACAAATTGGGCTTTCTCCCATGCATAAGCTCGTAGCATGTTTTATTAAGTCTTTTTACCGTTAAAACTCTATTCAGTACATAGCACGCTGTAGAAACAGCTTCAGCCCAGAACACCACCGGAAGCTTCGAATCAGCCAGCATAGTTCTGGCTCCTTCAATTAAAGTTCTATTCTTCCTTTCAGCCACTCCATTCTGTTGCGGAGTATACGGAGCGCTGAATTGGTGTTCAATCCCTCTTGACAGACAGAAGATCTCCATTTCAAAATTTTTAAACTCGGAACCATTGTCACTTCTGATGAACTTCACTCGTTTATCCATAATGTTCTCAACTTTGGTAATTAGATTCTTCACCATTTGAGCCGTTTCGTCCTTTGATTTCAGGAAGTATACCCACGAGTATCGTGAGTAGTCATCAGTGATCACCAAGCAATAAGTTGTACCACCTAGACTTCTTACATTCACAGGACCGAAAAGATCCATGTGAAGCAGCTCTAGTGTACTGGCAATTGAGTTTACTTTCTTGGTGAGATGGGACTTCTTGTGCTGCTTTCCCTTTTTGCACGCAAGAAATTTGTCTTCAAAATTGAAACTTTTTAAGGGAACACCCAACACAAGCCCATGTCTGACAATATGGTTCATCTTCCGAAGATGAATGTGCCCCATTCTCCTGTGCCACAGTTCAGATTCCGATTCGCTTGCTTTCGTCAAAAGGCACGATTCTTCCGTTGACATTTCAGTTGAACTTAAATCCATCATATACGTATTTCGATCACGTGGAGCCTTCATTAGTATCCACTCCTCTGGTATTTGAAAACCAGGCTTCAACACAATCGCATCAGTCTTCGTGAAGTGTACGGTATAATCTTTATCACAAATCTGCGACACACTCAGCAGATTGTGCTTCAGTTCTTCAACAAAGTTCACATTTTCTAACGTCATCTTCCTGTTAGTTACCGTACCCCTTCCAGTTATTTTGCCTCCACTCTCACCGGCAAAACTGACTCTTGCCCCTTGAACAGGTTTTAAATCTTGTAACAAATCCTTGTTACCAGTCATGTGCCGGGAACAGCCGCTGTCCACAACCCAAAGATTCTTGGACGCCCTGTTCAACTGTTCCTGCACAAACAAAAGAGATTATTAAAATTTGGAGACCCAAGACCTCTTGGTCTTGGGTCGATTAACCTTCTTAACAGAACTCACACACCTTGTCTGACCAAAGTTAGCATTAGAACAATTTCCACGAGTCCTAACAGGATACCTGCTTGGAGACTGATAGTGAGGCCAACCAAACCGACGTACATTAAGAGAATCAAAAGAATTATAGCATTTGGTTTGGTTATTATTAGTGTAAAAACGAGATGTGTTTCTTTGAAAACCTGTATTATCTCTCAAATTTGAATGGTTTTCATTTTTAACATTTAAACGATTACCAAAAACCTTAGTCTCAGTTTTCGAGGGCCTCACCTCTCTGAAACGCTGCTTCAGAGGGCAATCAGCAACAAGGTGCCCTGTTTGATTACATCTAAAACAACACCTATGTTCAGCTTTCTTTTCAGCAGATGTTTTAAATGTGGAGGCAGTATTACCAACCGTACATCTCACATAAGGTGGGACATATGGGTTGAGTGGAGTACTCCTTTTAGGTGATTTAACTTTTTCTCCACTAGTGGGTAATACTTCCTTCTCTTTTGTCTTACCCGACTCGGATGACTTATCCGAATCAGATGAGACTGGGCTCGAAATAGAAATTTTAACTTTTGAGACAGGCGAACTTGTTTCGCCTTTACTAACTTCCGGTACTTTACCAGTTTCCTTAGCAGGACCTGTCTGATCAGCTACAAAATTAACAGATTCATGAACACTAGGATTGAAAGTATAATTATGGTTATAAGGTGGTGGAACCTCATGGTAACCAATTCCTCCCCTCTTAGGTGAGGAACCTTGATCACTAACGAGGTGATCAAGAATAGCAGAGGAATTCCGGAATTGCTCCAGTTTCCTATTTAGTTCCACCACTTTTACCTGGTGATCAGCAATCTGTTTTTCTTTCTCAGCGATTAACTTGGTTTTCTCTTCTAAAACCTCGTAGCTTAGGTCGATCACATCAATTTTCTCAGCTAATTTTGTTTTTAAACTTTTAACGTCTTTTTCACAAGCTTTAATTTTTATTTTATAATTATTTTCTCTTGTCTTTGTGAAGTGATGATCTTCTTTCAAGGTTTTAAATTCGGCATCCAACTTAACATACTGATCAGTAATTGTAGCAAGCTGTTCAGACAAGTTCTCACATTTAGTACAGATAGGTTTAGTACATACCTCGGAGTTCCGGTCATCAGCCATGAAAGCTTTTTCATTTTCAGCAGCTTTCATACATTATTCAGCTGCAACCTTCGCCATGTGTGCCTGCTCAAAGAGTTCTCCAGAGAACATGTTCCAGTTGTATTCACCAGCATCAGACATCATGGCATTATTCCCATTGTTATTCCCACTTTGCTGTGTAGTCCTCCCCTGACTACGTTCTACCCGTGCATTAGTGCACTCCTTTGCAAAGTGTCCATTTTGTTGACAATTGTAACACCTCACCCTTGACTTATCAAATCCTGGCTTTCCACCTACGAACTTTCTGCCAGTCTTCTTCATGAAACGCTTCACTCTTCTGACTATCATCGCCATCTGCCACTGCAGATCCATATCCTCCATATCATCAGGATCGATCTGGTCATAGTCTTCTTCCAAAGCAGCAGGGTCCACAATCTTCCCTTGTATGTAGTTCTCGTAAGAAGCAATAAAAGATGCATAGAGTGCAAACTGCTCTTCAGCAGATTTGACACTCATTGGCATCTTAGTGTAGTTATTGCTTGAAGCACTGGGAGAGAAACTACTCTTGGATGCTTGAGGTTTCGAAGCACTTGATCCTCCAGCAACAAAGCAAACATCACCGTTCATGTTTACTGACACATTTCCTTCATGAGAAGAGTTAGAACCTGACTCTCCTTTGGAGTAGTAAGCAGCAGATTCAGACTTCGAACTTGAGCCTGAGTTAACTTTGGCACCATGCATACCAGGGTCTTGAACCTGATCCGTTGGTGTCTCTTTACGAACCATATTAAGCTCAAAGGTTCTGAGCTTGTTTACTGCTATCTCCAAGTCAAAATTAGGAAAGTCTTTGTCTTCCCTCATTAGAACAGTGTACATTTCCCACTTCGGTGGGAGAGCATCGAGAAGCTTCTCAACTATTTCCTCCTCTCTGTAAGCAATAGAATAGTTGTTCAGCTCTGTCATTAGATGATAATATCGGGTGATAATATCATCGAGCGATTCGTTCTTCAAATACTTGAAAACAGAGAACTGGGTCTTTAACAGCTTAATCTTCGAGGCACGAATACCCACGTTCCCTTCGAATCTATTCTCAAGAGCATCCCAAAGCTCTCGTGCAGAAGTGTACTTCCGGAATGTATGGAGAATCTCTTGAGGAAGAGCCATAGTAGTTGCGGCATGGGCCTTGCTCTCGGCCTCATACATCTTCTTCTCTTCTTCCTCCATCTTGCTGTACTTCTTTATCACATCCTGACCTTCGTATTCCATTGTCGGTGGAATATATCCATCCTGGATGCACACCCACATCTTTGCATCCTGGTATTTAATATACTGAATGAATCTATCTTTCCACGCTACAAAGTCTGTTCCTTTCATCAACCTTGGGGCCTTAATAGCCGACCCCGCTTCAACTTCCATTTTGACTAACTCTGAGATGTTAATCGGCGACATCTTCTCGAAAACACGAAAAACCCGAAAAAAACAAAAATTCTTCCAAACAGTACTATAGGCGAAGTTAAGGATAACTTCGCTTAAGTGTTAACTTCGCTGGAAAATCCTTAAATTCGCGTGACTTGGCGAAGTTGAGAATAACTTCGCTTAAGATAAGCGAACTTAGGAGGTAAGCGAAGTTGAGGATAACTTCGCTTAGGCGAACTTATGAGGTAGGCGAAGTTGTGGATAACTTCGCTCAACCTTAAATCTTCGCCGAAACCCTACTTCCAGTGACGGCAACTTCGCCTGAAGAACAACAACTTCGCCCGAAGAACACTGAAAATATTCAGATCTGTTTTCGACGATTTAGCAGTTTCCGGTCGGTGTAACGGCTTGAATATGACTGTATATGGTGAGTATAACACAATATCAACGAAAACGCGTCCCGCGAATAGGTCAAACGAGACGTTTTCTACACCCGCGTGAAATCCCGAACCACACAATCGAGCCAAATGCTCTGATACCAATTGTAGGTTCCCGGACGGATCTTACACGGGATATCGCTATCTACGTAGGTGCGGAATCCCTGCGTAGGTAGTTACGAGCGTAGAATACGAATAACAATCACACGCGATACAAACGAACACGTTATGTAATATAACTTGAAACACGTCTATTACAGACTCTCGACACGTTCACTGAACTACTGAATTACACGTGAATAACCAAAACACTAACTGACCAACTCCTTTCTCGTAAACCCGTAGGTTACTTAAATACACGACAACTTCGCCTCAGGCGAAGTTGTCTGTAACTTCGCTCGTTGAACAAGTTCGCCTAGGCGAACTTGTCAACAACTTCGCTTGTTCAACAAGTTCGCCTAAGCGAACTTGTTGATAACATCGCTTACATACATAAACATAAACTTAAACATAATTACATTACAGACTCGATTACAAACGCTAGACTATGAACTACTGACATTTATGTACCAACACAAATAACCATGCGTAAGTACAAACAAACACATTATGTTAATATAAAACTCGGTACCTTGGGAATCACTGTTGATAGAAGCCATTTTTTATCCGCCTGAGCCCGGATGAGGTCCATCTTATGACCAGCACATTCTAGAGCTTGGTCTCGATTCTTGGTATTCAGGTCGGACAAACGTTGATCCTTGGCCGCTGAGTCGGCTTGAAGGATCTTGATTAGCTCAGCTTGGTCATCCAGTTGTTTCTGGAGAGCAGCCTTAGTTTCCTCAACAGCAAGTTGTTCGGCTTTCGCCACCTCCATAACCCGAAGACTATCTTGGGCGTCAGTTAACGCCTTGAGGGCCTCTTTCTTGGCACCGAGCAAGTTTCTCTCGGTTTTTTCTAGCTCGTCATTCATGGCCAACCAATCACGACGTATCTCCTGATTGGTAGAAACAGTGTTCGCGATATGATAAGAGTTTGACTCTAGAAGTTCCCGGCGGATGCGACGGCCTTGCCGCTCCTTCTCTGCTGGAGGAAGACTTTCATCAAGATATTCTTGGCAAACGTCTGCATCATTCAACACTGAGTCCCGGCGTAATGACCAGCGAGGTCTATGTGGAGCAGTATCTTCCTCCACTTGAGATGAGGAAGCTTGCCCCCCATAGTGAAAAACACTAACCCCACCTTGATCCCGGAAGAAATTCCCTGGATGAGGTGGGGATGTGGGAAGTTGATCGGATTCACCAACCTCTTTCTCCTTGACAGGGGAATTATCCGACAAGTCGATCGGATCTGGAACAGTGTTTAGCGGAGAGGTTGGAGGAGTCGGGCGACGTGAATCCCTCAAGCCTGAAAATTCCAAAAAGAAAAAACTTACTAAGTTCCCAAGAAGTAACGAGTTCAAGTATTATCATAAGGGCTCAAGGCTTACCCTTAGAAACTTCTTGGGCGGCAAGCTCTCGAAGACGATCTCCCAGGTCTGGGATTTCAACCTGATTCTTCTTCTTTTTCTTCTTCTTGGGCGCGGCATCGGAAGCCTGTGCTTTCCGCTTTCCAGCAGCCTTCGAAGCACCTGCTTCTGTAACCTGAGGTTCACCCTCAACGGATTGAGGACCACCTTCCTCACCTGTTGAGGGATCGACGGTGGCCTTCGAATCTTGCTTGTGGGTCAAACCTACATTCGAAGGTGAAGGGTTAGTAGCACCAACTGATAATCCTCCTTCACAAAGTGATGATTCCTCACTAGATGAAAGAAGTACTACCGCCCCGCTCGAAGTAGCGGCGATTATAGGTCGAGGTTGAAGAATACCTTCACACTTCGTGACAAACTCCTCACCTTATGCGAACAATGCCTCAAAGACAAGAGGCTCCGGAGTAAGAGTAGTGGAAAAAATGAAGTTACTCCGCGTACGTTCCAAAAACGGTACGTCATGCTGAGTAATAGGACGGTGAACCATCATGCCTCCCATCTTGTCCACAAGAGTGGAAAGGATCATACCTTCACCTGCAGTCAAAGAACGTTAAAGAAAATAAACTAAGAACCCGGAAAGTTACAAGTAAGAACTTACTTCCATCAGAATTCTCATAATAAGGTTCCAAAGTGGGAAACGGCCATAAACGACTCATCTTGGCGTGCACCATGGCCCCCTCGTGAATCGGGCGCATGGGTGTCGGAGTCCTGGTTAAAGTAAGAAACCAGGTACGGCCCTCGTTTTCGGAAGCACGGACTTCCGGTAGTTTATCTTTCGACTTCCGATGAACCATGGCAAACGGGATAACATCTTCCCGGATCCAAAAGAATTTGGTTTTCCAGCCATGGATACTGCGGAGCCACTCAAAGCCAATAGATCCCATACTGGTGGTGGCAAAACTGTACCAGCCTTCACGTTAAGTCATCTTATATAGTACGGCAAACATGCAGACGGAAGGATCATAGTTGTGTGCTTGGCAGCATAACTCGAAGTGTCGAATTCTTAGCATCCCAAAAGGATGAATCTGGGATAAATGAATCCCATACGCCGTCAAAACCAATTGCACGAACTTGGTCTCAGGAATCTGAAGTTCCCGGTGGTGAAATGATCCAAATAAACGACCATCTTCTTCGGAGGGGGCGCCGTTGCGATGGCCCCTTTCGACGGACGTTCGGCTTCCCATTCCTTAGGAAAGCCATATACATTTTTAATATTGCCAAAATCTTTCTCCTTGATCTCGCATCCAACTTCATCAATAGCAGGGGGATTTTTCTTCTGAGCAGCCATTCTGTATATGGAAATAGATGTAAGAAGGAAAAAGTTCCCTGATAAAATTGAAGGAGAAAATATGCAAGTGGTAAGAATAGATTGAAGACATCAAAGCCTATTTATACTCATCGCAACTAATGCGACCGTCTGACTGACAGAAAAAAGAGAAAACGCGGACCACAGGATGATTGACACGTCAGACGGGAGATTCAAAAAGTACGTACAGGCTGTCAAACAGGCGTTCAACACGTCCTGTCAACCACCGCCTAAAAATTCTCTCTCCGCCACGTCACCAGTGCTATCTATTCAACTTGCACAAGTTCAAAATTTAAAGAGAAGATATTTCGCAATGATATTATCAACACATAGATTTTCTTTTCATTAATATTCAAAATAGTGATTACAAAAAACTTGAAAAGAAAATTACAAATTCAATTTTTAACGCCTACACCTATCCTATGGATTCTGAGGTGTTGTGTCTTCCGGAGTATTCTAGGCAGCATCTTCCGCCTTGTCATCATCAGACTTGTCGTCATCAGATTCGTCATCGTCAGATTCATCATCAATGTATACTCGCAACTGCTTCACGGCATCTTCAGACAAGGCAAACTCCGGAAGCATATGTTGCAGCGGAAAGGTCAAATTATCATATTCTTGGACCCGCATGCCAAGTTCTTGCTCCGTGTCAAGTCCGTGGAGGGAATGGCTCTCAACAGGTTGTTCGGACCGGGCGAATGCCAACCCTTCGTTGAAGCCTTTCACCCGGCCAACCTCTTCAGAAGCGGTCGTCAAGTTCACAAAGCAATCAGTAAGCTCTGTACTTCTCTTAATATGACGGATGACCTATAAACAAAGTTTGTTAAACATCATAAAGAAAGTAGACAAAAGTTAAGCAGTATCCAAAAGAAACTTACTGAGTCAAGACCACGGTCGAGGAAGTATTGCCTCTCCCACTCAGCGCGTTCCGCCCTGCCACGAAGTTCTTGCAATTCGGTGGAGGCGCTGTCTCCAGCTTCAGTCTGAGCTTGCGAAAGGGAGTCGTATGCAGACTGCATTTCGACAATAGTATTGTCTTTCATTTCAAATTATTCCCCTTGCAACCTTAAAGCTTCCTCGAGTTCTTGGATCCGGGCATTCTGTTGAGACACTTTATCCTGTGCCATCGTCAGTTCGTCCTTTTTTTTGAGTTTCAGCTCGGGAAGCTTCAAGGGTGGCATTAGACCTCTCGCCTGCCTCTTTCCACCGCTTAGCAGCATCAGCATTTCGCTCTTTTTCCTTCTTGAGTGCAGCTTCGGCATCAGTCTGTTTCCACCTAGCTGCACTCGCTGCTTTACGGTGCTCTTCGGCTTCCTTATCCGCAATCTTTAAGGCCTCGGAAGCCGCACCAAGCTTCCCGCCCATTGTTCACCACTCCCGCAAGTTTCCTGACTACAGGCTAAGCTGTTAGTCAAGGAAATAGCCAGATCAGTATGTAGTTCCTGGCGGGAGCGAGTTCGTTGATATGCCATTTCGGCAGGCGGCATACAGTACTCAACAAAACTCATACAGGTCTTGGGATTAGAAACCCGAGACCCGTTGACAATGTCCCAATACGAGACGAACAAATCATAGTCTCCCCCCAACTGAACGTTCTCAAAGTACTGAGAACTGGAAGTCCCAAGACGAACAGGAGTGGAGGAAGACTGTTGAGGTCCGCCTTGCGAGGAACCCCTTCCAGCCTCATGGACAGATGGTCCATAAAAGAAATCATCTTCCCCGCCCGATGCAAAGGGCGAGGAAGCAGGATTGAATTGAGGACTGGATTGTGGAGGAGGATCATCAACCCTGAAACCTTCTGCACTGACTTCAAGGTTATCATGCTGAGAAACAGTGGCATCCCCACCTTGAAAAAGATAATCCAATGACCCGGTAGTCATTGGTTGAACGTTAGACCCCTCCACAGTCGTTTCAACAGGAGGGGTAACAGGCTTGACCGCCTCTTTTTCCGGAGGTGGCGACGGTTGCTTTTCAACATTTGGTGTCGGCGTTGACAACTTACCAAATGTGCGTCCTTTAGCAATGGACGGATCTGCATAAGAACACCATAGTCAGATCTCATTATTACGATTGGAAAAAATTAACAAGCAAGAACTCACCAGCCACCGTCCCTAATCGCTCCGCAAGGTTGGGTGGTAGTGGTTTCCTTGGGCGATGTGTCCGGCGTTTCTTCGTTTTTGGCCCCTTCTCGGCGTCCGCAGTGCTAGTATTCGCGTCACTCGCCTGCGATGCACGGAGAGACCTCTTCCGATAAAGCTCTGCCAACAAATGTGAGACAGATGAAACTTCAGAAGCATCATCTGATCTTTCCCCCCAAGGAGGGCAGAATCGTCACTTAGAATGACGATCGTCCCGTCGGAGGTCAGCGCATTAAGAGGAGGGTTTAGAATGTACGCACCTGTTTCAAAGATAGCCTCCGAGACAATCGGTTCGGCACGCACTTTGACAGGAAATAGGAAATATTGAGCAGTCCTCTCAAGGATAGGCGCATCCTTTACGTCACAGATAGCCTTACCCACACAGCCCTTGCCATCATCTAGGGCATTTAAAAATTGATCCAAAACCTGAAAACAAATGTAGACGTTAGCAATAAATACTCAAACATGGAAGAGTAAAAGAACAAGATATTTAAACTTACAGCCATCTAGCCCAATAAAAACAGGCTCCATGAAAGGAGAAGGCCACAAACGGTTCATGCCTTCCCAAACAAGGGCTTCCTCAGGAAGTGCCCGCATAAAGGTTGGCGGGGTAGTAAGCTTGCGAAACCAGTCACGCTTCTCATGAGCAGCTGGTGTAATATCAATAAGAGCGTCGTTCGGAGAACGACGAGTCATGGCCTCGGGCACCACGTCCTCGGAGATCCAAACGAATTTTTTCTTCCAATCCTTGGACGTGTCCTCGGTTACACTACTGATAACTCTATCGGGCAAGCTATGACAAGTGTACCATCCATTTCGGTTGGCCATCCTGTAGAATACAACAAACTGGTCCAACCGAGGAACTAGGTCATGTGCCATACACACAAACTCGAAGTGACGAATTCGCATGACGCCACGAGGATGGAGTTGAGATAAGTAAATCCCAAACGCCTTGACCACTCGTTGAAAGAACTTTGTGATGGGAAGGCGAAAATTCCCATGGTCAAAGTAATCGGCGTATAAAGCCATCTTTCCTGGAGGAGGAAAGCTGGCTATGGAACCAGCAGAAGGGAACTCCGGTCCCCACTCCGGTGGAATACCATAAGTCGTGATAAGTCTTTGGTATTCTTCTCGGTCCCAGCAGACTTCTACCTCATCAACCTTAGATTGAGCAGGCGCCATTACAAAACACTTGGTGGAATATAAGGTTATCTCAAGAAAGATTAACTGGTAGATCGAAGAAGGAAAGCAAATTCGTATTCAGAATTCAAAGGCGATAAAACCTCAAAAAGAAGTTAACTCCCTCTATTTATACCCACCGCAATTAATGCGATGGGATGCGAACAGGGGAGAGAGAAAAAATTGCCCAGTATCAGATCGCCACGTCACGTGGGAAATTCGAAAAAGGGGAAAAGTTGTACAGTCAGGTACAGTAACAGCCGTCACAAACGTCCTGTCACCTGCACACGCGCCTGCGAGTGGTCAACTTGTCCTTTTTCATGATTATCCACAACAACAGAAGATATTTCCCACTAACTTGCAATGTCAGAAATCCCCAAATCCACATTAAGTCCAGAATTTCACCCGCATAAAAATACTTCACACGGAAGAAACACTGGACTGGGGGGGACTTATAGAGGTAGGGTACCAAAAAGACCCAAATACCCTTAAGGAATACCCGCGGGTCAATCTGAAGTCCCTCATAAGGCACCCGCGGGACATACGAATCATACGCATTAATCATCTGAGGAAGAAACACCTTCATAGCACATGCGGAAGCATCCTGCCACCCTCAAAAGTCATCCGCAGGAAGGAATACCCTTCCGCATAAATGACCACGAGGCAATGCCCCGGGACAGCTATTATCAACTAATTACTTTCTAGAAGATCTTTCAAAGATGCTTTCTTGAGCAATACGTGATCAATCAGCCAATTAGCTAGTGACACGTGACAAGGCCGTTATAACCGTGCACATGGCCAATCTTACCCCCTTAACCAATAATAGAGCGATACGTGTCCAGATTGTTATACATGCACATGCAACGTATAAGCTAAACCTATCATATAAGGATACGCGTCCAGACGGTTATAAGGCATCTTCTAAAGGGGCCGTTGGCCCAATCACTTCTCTACACCCTTCGGCTATAAATACCCTCCCAATCATCATGAGGTATACATTCACTCCCACTGCACTTTCTCAATTTACTTAAGTACTTTATTCTCATCAGAGTTGTACTTATTCTCACGCCGGAGGGTGGTTACGGGAAGACCCCCCCCCCCCTCTCTTCCTTCCCGTAACGAGCTCACGGTGTTCTGTTTTGCAGGATTTACGTCATTGGACTTTGGGAATTGTATTCATATCGTATTGACAATAACCGTATCCTACCCTGTGGATCCATCAGATCTAGGACCCATTAGTGGGAAGTAGATTCGTGCTTCTTCAACGAGCTATTCAAAGAGATGGCTCTAGCCACAATCCAATATATTCACCACCATGTCAAAAATTCATGCCCGTATACAAAACAGGTTCCAAGTTGACCTGGAGTGTGTGGCTGCTAGTAATAGTACAACATTTGACTATATTAATTTGTGACAATCTCATGTATGATGAGATATTTGATATTTGTTACAACTACTACTACTATTAGTATTATTTAAAGATGTGATTGAACTCTATGAGAAATGACATATGAATAGACCGGCACCAAGTGTGACACTCAATAAATATACAAGGTACATGAAGAATTACATAATTTTTGATTTAATTGATTGCACATATTAGGAGGAATATATCTATTTTAGAGGGATGTGTTGATCGAATTGGAAACACATACACGTTAACTTTTAGCAGGTTAAGAGCGAGTGGATATTGCGGTTTAAGGTCAGACATACCATCACAAGCATCATACAAATCATGCATAAGTTGTAACTAGTCGTGATAAGTCACCCAATAAGTCGGTAGCAAAGAGTGAAACGATGTAATTAACCCTCCTAACAAGCCTCTAATTGCACGAAATTGAGAAGTTATTGTATGTTCGATGAAATAGGTAGTGTGCGTCTAAAGCGACATAACATCTATCTTTATAGACCTCAACATATCTAGAGACTAGAATACATACATCTTCTATAACGCAGGCAAACCCTTTTTTATATGACTACAATAGTATATGAAATTCCAGTTAATTTACTAATCATGATTTTCTTTTAAAAACCTCAACAAATGAAGAATTGGGTGTACCGACGCACCAACACACATCATTAAATGAAAAACAATATTCTCGTATTCAAAATTGACATTGTCAATACCGAGTGAACAAACCTCCAATTTCATATTTTATTACTTTTTCAAGCGATCGCCTTGGTTGCGGTGCGGGCATATAATGTATATAATATAATGTATATATGTGGGCCCTTAGGTGGGCAAAAGTAAAAATGTACTAACTTTGACCATTTTACTAATTTCGTCAAAATAACACGACGGAAGGTTAATCAAGCATCATTCGGTGGCGTTGATGGCCAGAAGATAAAGGTACATGCACCAATCGGCGGGTGTCCCAATGGTTGAGTCACTGAGTGTTATGTGCCTTATGTCCAAGGCTTGATGTAAAACTACTATCGAGCCCAGTCACTGGAAGCAACCTCTATATTCCTACGGGATAGAGATAAGACTGTCTGCGTCTTACCCTTCTCAGACTCTACAATAGCTTTGCTATGTGTGAGATTTACTAAGTACGATGATGATGATGACGACGACTTTTCCATGATGCAGGAGGTCCGGTCCACTAAGTTGGCCCGACCCAAATATTATGTTTATTGTTATTTATAAACTAGCAGGGTGCCCGCGCTATGCAGCGGCGCGCACACGCAACTCAACATTTAACACAAAGTCTGTGTCGGTACATACGTCACCTGATGACGGTGCACACGTAGCCTAAAATTGGACACGTAACTCTTGCAAAACCAGTTGCGTGTAATCGAAGATTGAACAGTGTAACCGGACGGGAATGCGCGTTACCGACATTAAAAAATGCTTAACCAATATACATTAATTTGAAATATACGTTAATTTGAAATATACAGTAATTTGAAATGAATTATTTTTTTAAACCAGCCCGTTTTGGCCTCAAACCTGTTCCGACTCAACAGCGTTCTGAGTCTTCTGACCTGGCCCCTTTCTACTTGAACCCGAACCACAACCATTTTTTTGTATCGACTCATTTCAACCATATTGTACTTTTACAAATGACCCGAACTCGTCCGGCTCGACCTATTACCCGGTTCTAAATGGTAAGCGCATAACATGCTAATTTTTTAAAACTAAAAACTATTGCAATATTATACCCAAATTAAAGAGAATAAAATGCTTGTTTTTATGATATAATATTTTTGAAAAAATATTAACGTGTGAAAAAGTTATTTTCGTTAAAAAAATCGTGGGGTAGTTAGCTTTGAATTAGGGGGCATATGTGTAACTATTATTAAACTTTACAAAAATGGTAGTGAAGTTGAGTGAAGTTGAGGGACCAAAGTTGTAAGTATAATACTTGTGAGGAGTAAAGACTTAATTAGCCCTAATTTCTAAATTTTTAATGCATTATGTGTTGTATATAAAGCAAAGAGTTTGGTACCTCTTAAAATTTAAGAGGTCCCTAACCCATGCTTTATATATAGTATTATAGGTGATCAAATCGGGTTGGTCAAAGGAACCGGAACCGGTTCAGAACCGGTTCCATTAGTCAACATCACTGTTTAAACCGGTTCCATGGTCGAACCGGTTAGGGAACCGAACCGGTTCCCCAACCCTCGGACCCGGAACCGGTGGAACCGGTTCTGACCGGTTCCTAAACCGGTTCTTACACTGTAACCGGTTCCAACCGGTTACAGTGTAAAATATTATTTTTTTTTCGTTTTTCGTTTCCGCTGCTTGTGTAGGTGATGATTTGTGTTCTTCTGATTTCTGAAGAGGCTCATGCTACTTTTGTTGTTCACCCACAGAGCAATGGTAAACAACATTTTGAACTTAATGCTATGAGTGTCAGCGTGTTTGAATTGATTAGTCTGTATCGTGTATCGTGTAATGGTGAACTTAAATTTGTATCGTGTTACATTTGTTGAGTTTGCTATGTATTATAGTCTTTTGGCTTACGCAAGTCAAATGCTGAATTATAATCAAGAGCGGTGTTATATGATTCGTATTTGTATAACATGTTAAATATAAAAAACAATTAACATAAAATTCATTTTATTTACTTTAAGAAGTTCAAAAAAAAGGTTACATGTTTTAAAATATTCAAATACAAACTAACAAAACATTAAACTTATAAATATAAAGTTGTGACATATTATTTCTAGAAAAGCCTTCTTGTTCGTCGTAATTATTGAGTGGCGACTTATTCATCAGAATTACTTGTAGAAACGCCTTCTTGTTCGTCGTGCACTCAAACATCAAGTGGTGTTTCGTCTTCCAGAGTGGTTACGTGTTGAACACGATCGATTGAGTCCAAGTGATCCTTCAAGCAAATGCACATCTCCACCGACTCCGAATTCAGTCTTGTTCTTCTCACCGATATTACCCTGCCACTAAGAGAAAAAGCAGATTCCGAAGCTACCGTAGAAGCTTGGGCGGTTAGTAAATCACGGGCCATGGTGGCAAGAATCGGAAACTCGGTTTCTTTTACCTTCCACCAAGCCAAAACATCAAAAGTGCCATATTCCTCTTCGGATAAACCGGTAGAGAAATCATATGCACTATACCTTCCTAGTTCGCTTGAAGGGGTGTTACCCCTTTGTTTTTTAGCCGTTACGTTGCGAACGGTGTTCATAAGGCTAATCATGGGGTCTCGTACTCTAGTAGCACTTGAACTTGATGAAGACCCCCCCGGCGTAGGCATGTGTATGTTTGACCCATATTTATTTATATAAAAGTCATACATAAATTTAAAATTCAAGTTAAAATCATTTTGTGCCTCTGTTGAAAAGTTTGGGTCAACTTCATGCATATCTAAGGTTGAAAAAATTTCGTCTATCACACATTCAACCCCCGTAACATTTAACATTGGGTTTAATGCGGCGGCGCAAGTAAAAATCGGTGGCAATTCAAGAAAGTATTTTTTTAATTTAAACTTCATTGGTAATATGATGTTTGAAAACATTGGACTTTTATTTTCAAATTCTTTAAGATTGTTAACGATTAAAAATAACTCCGAAAGAACCAAGGGACTTGTCGGATAATACGTTCCCGATAGTTTCGTAGTTGATGTTTTAAAAACTTCAAGAAAAGTCGATAAGTCATTGATAATTTCCCATTTCTCATTTGAAAAGGGGATTGCCAAATCATTCTCGGCAAGACTAGAATGAAACATTTGTAAAGTTTCTCTTTGTTTCAAAGCACTTTGAAACATTATGCAAGTGGAATTCCATCGATGAGGTACATCCCAATTAGCTCCCAAAGCTTTTCTTCCCGTATCTTTACAAAATTTTCTATAATCCATTTGTCTTTTTTTACTTTTCTTAAAAACTTCATGTAGCATTACTCTAAAATCGTTTATAACCGATGTAACCTCATCCGAAGCAAGTCCGTCTTGCACGATTAAATTAATGATATGTGCAACACACCTTGAGTGAAAAAATACACCATTGCAAATCGGCGTATATTTTAATTTTAATTTTTTCAACCGCCGATGTATTATTCGACGCGTTATCAAATGCAATTGAAAATATTTTATTTTCTAGTTTATAAGTTTTTATAACATAATCTAAAATTTCAAACAAATTATCTCCCGTATGTGGATACTCAAAGAGTTCGAAAGCAATGGTGCGTTTCATCATTTCCCACGATGACGGGTCTACCCAATGAGCGGTGACACAAAGATAAGATTCGGGTAGACCATGTGGAGCCGACCAAACATCACTAGTTAAGTTTATTCCCGTATTTATATTTTCAAAATATGCAATTAGTACCTCTTTGGCCTTCTTCCACAATTTTAAACAATAACGTTTAAGAGTATGACGACTTACGTGAGTGTATTGTGGTTGAAGCGTATCTCGAATCATGGCGGTTAAGCGAGGGTTGTCGAAGTGGCTAAACGGCAAAGCTTCTTGAATCACAAACTTCGCCATACGATCTTGAACTCGATCAATTTGGTATGTAAATATTCCGCCTTCACTATCCATTTGCGTTTGTTGCGACTCGACGTTCTGTTTCAACGCCCTGCAATACGGTCTTTCGATGTGTTTCTTCAAATTTGAATTCGAAAGTGGGTTTAAATAAATCCCACAAAACTTGCACCGAGCCTTCAATGAATGGTCACTCAATTCAACCAAATCCCAATTGCACCAAATCTCTTGATTACGATTATGAGGTACAATACGAACGAAACTTGATCCGGCGGTGGAACCTTGACCAACCGATGATTGTGAGGCAGCCATAACAACAAATATGAATATAGAAAAAGAGAAAACAAGATATTAGAGAACTCAGAACGTTGTAATAGCGTTTTTTTGTATTTTTTTGCGTTCGGGTTTGCGTTTTGAGTGTTGTGATGAACCCATTACACCAAATACCTATTTATACTAGTAGTGGGGTGTTTGGGGAGCCAAAAAACGGCCATTTTTGACCCCAACGGTCAAAAAACGGCCATAAAACCGTTTCCCAACGGCTAGAACTACTTCAACGGCTAGAACTGGTTCCGAACCGGTTCCAGAACCAGTTCCGGTTCCTACCCGGTCCACCTCCAAAAATGTCAAACCGGTCCCGGATCGTCGGGTTGAAACGGAACCGAACCGGTTCCTACGAAAAACGGGTAGGAACCGGTTCGGTTCCGGTTCGGTTCCACCGAACCGGTTCCTGGAACCGGTTTTGTTGTCCACCTCTATATAGTATAGATATGGTTGATAGGTCTCTTCTCTAGTTAGATTTTTTATATTAAAAATATTGTAAAGAGCGTTTGTTCTTGAACCTTTTGGTTCGTCTCTAACCATTAGGTTAGATGAAGTCTATGAATAAACTATGAGTTTCTTTAGCCATTTGAGTAAAGCCGTGGATTCAAGCCATTGATTCTGCGTGGGGATTAACGCTTTCTTGTCCGTAGATTCGCCGGAAGAGGTAACGGTAGAAACGTTGGTATTCACATGCCCGAGGAAGAGATAGCTTTCTTGTTTGTAGATTCACCAGAATCCGAGTATGATTCATCACAAGGAACCTTGAGTCAAGAAGTAGAGTCCAGAGATTAAGATATGCCATGGGCGTGGAATCGCCTGTTAGTGTTGATCGAGGCTTCTTCTTAGAGACAACAACGGGAGACGGGTGGCTCATTATGAGTGTATGGTGAAGACAACGGAATTCGTCCCGACTTAAGGGATGCAAACGTTGAAGGAAACTGAACCAGGTTTTAAGTCCGGGACTGAAGCCTCGGGGAGGAGGAGTATCCTTCAATGGATGCGATATATCCATTTATTTTTTATTTAAAAAAAAGATCAGGAGAAGACACGGATGTGGTTGGCGAGGGGGTGCTATGGTAGTTATAGTGGCCGCTAGTGGTGATAGGGTAGCAAATCCGGTGGTGGTGACGAGTTGGTTGGAGATGATTTGCTAATTATGGAAGTTCCATTAATTGAGCCGACAATTGTGGGGGCTTGCATGTTGACTCTCAAATCTGGCATCTCTTATGCATTTCAAAATTCAAAATGAAATAACATATATATTGGGGTTAGTGGGGTTACTAAACTTACGGATAATCCTACCAAAACTTCTGGCAATTAGATCTTCATTTTTGCATGGGGTCGTATTCCTGCATGAAGTTTCTTTTGGGTTGGTTCTTATTTGGGGCCTTACTTGAACATCTTAAATAGACGAATCAAGATCGAAAGGTTACAAGGTTTGTGAATCGAGATGATTTTTATAAGACTCGAGGTCGAGTCTTTTTCAAGAGTGGGAGTATGATGCAGGAGATCCGGTCCATTAAGTTGGCCCGACCCAAATGTTATGTTTATTGTTATTTATAAATAAGGTTGCTAGATCTCTTCTCTAGTTAGTTTTTTGATATTAAGAATATTGTAAAGAACGTTTGTTCTTGAACCTTTTGGTTCGTCTCTAACCATTCTGTTAGATGAAGTCTATGAATAAACTATGAGTTTCTTGAGCCATTTGAGTAAAGCCATGAATTCGGCATCATTCCAAGCAGGATTAGTTCAACCTTTTTGAAAGTCGAAAGCAAACTTCAAATACGTGGCCTGTTAGGGTCACCTAAGCTTGGAAAATGCTAGCATGCCGGGTCATAACAGGTTCAGGTCATGACTTGAGTCGTTAACAAAGATCATATCCTTAGTCAACCAACAACATCAAAAAAGAAGTTTAGACTCCACATTGTCATATCGTGTCATGGCTTGTATCAGTTTCTAAATAATAATTTATAAAGTAGCCCAAATGTCATGTTTTATTGGACACAAATTAAACTATTAACTAGAATATGAACGTTTTTAACATATTTCTAAACATCTGGCATCTCACAAACCAAATGCAGTTCAGAGAATATTGATATTTTTTTATTAGCAATTAATGTCAACGTCTTTGTATCATTATAGCTTTCAAAACCGTAGAAGACTACTATAAATAAAGATACATCTACAATAAAAGATTGACAAAAAGGATTCATATAAAATAAAAGACGCATAAAAGATAAAGAATAATGTTTGTGGAACTGCCAATGATTGTTCAACAAGCTCGCGACTTGCTTGAAAAATGCTTGACTCGTTTCATTTAAGTTCGAGCTTGAACCCAACCGCTACATTATGTAAATGTTGCAATGTATTGTTAAGTTGTTTGTACTTATTCGATTCTGCATGCCTGCAAAATAAGTGACCTGTGCTTTGCAAAAGTTGACTGATCTAGATCAGTAGATAGGTGTAGTGTATATATAGTTGACCATTTTAATTTTATTAATCTCAGCTAGAAGAACACCATGGGCTATGTGATATTTGTGATCGAATTGCTGTGAAACTAGAATAATATTCCAGTTTTGCCTAGCGGTATTGAGGATCTTGAACTTCTTCCAGATGTTAGCAGGCCACTTTGAAACCGTTATGCGTTTGCTAAACCACGAGTCGGTTATCAAAAACTTTACACCTTTCTTAATCTCCATACATGCAGTCATAGTTACTTACACACTTCCACGTCAGCACCTGTAATCTCATTTGCTATTGAAAGAAATTTGAGCGTGTTCGGTTTATCTCAGCTGGAACAAAAACCCAAAACGGGTTACAAAGAGGTAAGCTAGCAGCTTATTTGTTAGCCCGTAATTTGGTTTGGGCCGGTCCGTTATAAAGTTGTCTTTCAAGATGTCTAAGTTTCTTAGGGATGTTTGATTTGTTACTATTGGAATAGATGTGAAAGTATGCCTGATTTTGTCGGTTTGATAACCACTTTTAAAACCCAAACTCATTAACCGAACACTTACCTGATTTTTAGTGATCATTAAGTAGCTAATCACAGTTTTTATGTGATCATTTTGTAGTGTATTTTCACCTCCATTTTACATGATTTTGCTTTTTATGTGGTTGCAGTTACTATTTTGATATTATGTCTAGTTGTTTTGTGTAGTTTAAAGAGGGTTTGCCTCAAAGTTACTAGTAGTGTTTGTGTATCCGTTGAATGATCATTTAGTAGCTAATCACAATTTTGTGTACTGGTTTCTAAGATTTAAGGTTGTTTTCCTTACATAGTTTTTTTTCTTTTTAATGGTTCGGGTTTTTTATAATTGTGTATTGCTATAGAGGTGTGTATAGGTCGATTTTGGACTAAAAAACGAACAAAAAATCAAAACTTTGGTTTTTGATTTTTTTGGAAACCGTTTCAGTTTTATTCGGCTTCCGTTTGGGTTCGCTTCAGTTTCGGTTGTTTTTGGTTTAGTCATTGTGAGCCTGAAATGTTTTGAGCCAGAAACAATGGCCTATAATAATGGATTTGTGTCTAAATCATTTTGCTAATTAACAACTAATTGATTATTATACATTTGTGCCAAAACATTTTGGTTACATATTTATTTTATTAAGTTCTTATAAACTACTTAAAATTTAAAATATAAACTATAAAAATCTACAATCCGGTTTTTTCAGTTTTTATTACATGCAAAACCAAAGCCGAACCGATTTTGGTTCGGCTATTTTAGTCTTAGATCAGTTTTCTCAATCTCATGCACACCCGTATTTTGCTGAATGTTGCTGATGGAAGTCAGTCGAGCAACATGTCAAAATGGCTGGGTCATGTTGGGTTGGCCCAGTAACATGTTTGGGCCTTTCTGAAACTTCTATTCATGACTGCAAAACTATGATTAGATATTTGCTGATATGTTAGTAAAGACATTTGTTATATATATGAATTTAATCTAAGAAGCTATACTGAAATGCTGTTAATTACAATTGAATCAAGGGTAGATGAGTTCATTACCGAGTTTACTTCATGTGTGAAATCATATTCATATAAAGTTTTAATGTTCAAAGGCCATTCATGATTGTTTGAGATGGTATGTTTTTCTAGGTTACTTGTTGTGCTTGTAATTCTATGCATGTTTTATTGTACACAATGATTTGTTTATGAAATTGAATTATTTATAATTCTCACACACATATATACAAAGTGTGTTTGTGGTTTTTCCATGCTAAGCCTAAAAAGTATCATGGACGTGACATTATGTATTTTAGTAAGGTATTTACGTCTTTATAATTAAATGTGATTTTCACATGTCATTGTAATGGGCTAGACGTATCATTGTAGTTTCATTTTTCTATATCTATGTAATGTCTTTTACGTAACTTGTAATCGTTTAGAGATACCTTTGTTAGACTTTACATACAGGATTATTAAAGATAATAACGTTTATTTTATTTTAATCTTTTTGGTTAAATAATGTAGTATGCCAAAGTTAGTTACGTTTAAATAAATGGATGAAGTTAAATTAAAAAAAAATAAAATCATTATTGTATTTTTCCCACTTAAATGTTTTTGTTTATATATATGTGATGTGTTGTAAAACACACTTACTTTCCTTATCGTTTTATCATGATTTAATGGCTTTTTAGTTTAATTATTAAGATGTATAGCTTGTTTTTGCTTAATTTTACAAAGATGGATATTTACTTGTAGGTTATGAGTTTTAATAAAGAAAAGTGGCAAGTTTGAAGACTCTAGGGGCTTATTTGAGCAACTTTGAAGACTACAACTCAAGGCCCGACCCAAGCCCACAAGTTAGAAGCCTTACATGCATAATATATTAATTAAACAAAAGAAAAAGAACCCTAACAGCCATCAATCCCGAAATCAGCAGCCAACTAAGAAAAAAATAACCCTAAAAGCCCCCATTCAAGAGGAAAAATTTGTTTTTTGCAATTCTTGAGCCAAGGAAAGAAGAAGGAGGCTAAGGACGGTTGTGGACAACAGCTAGGGACCATATACACACAGAGTCTCAGCCATAATATTGAGTAATACATCCATAAACTTTGTGTTTTTGTTCAAGAACCCTAACTAGTTGGTTTGATCTTTTATGTTGGATTGTTTTGCAAGTAACTTGAAAATTGACTTGTGTTTGATTATTATTGAATCTTGAATGAGTTTACATATGTTTATGTTGATGTTTAACTTAGTTATTAGCTGCTGTCCAAAACTAATGTTTGGCTAAAGTCGTTAGTTCTACCTAGGTTAGATGAATATTGTTAGGTTTTAGTAAGTAAATTGGATTGTTGATGATCATGACTTGAATTGTAAATGTAAAGTTTGGTTTAACATTGAATTAGGTTGTGTTTATTGGCTGTGTTTTGATTAATAATACTCAATAACCTCTTGCTTTGATTGATTGAATCGGTATTGGTTAATTTTAGCTTGTTTGAACTCTTTACTTTGTGTTTAGAGATTGTTTGCGGGAAGTACAACCTTAGGGTTTAAGTGGGTATATTAATTAGTTAAAATCAGCGGGTAGGCACCTTCTTAGAGACCGAAAGGTGATAGGAAGTAGGGTCGTCTCATAGCTTTTACTTGTTAGAATTAGGATCGCACGAGAGCGGGTTCGGTTCTTGTCGGGTTTGGGTTTGTGAGCGACTAGTTGACCTAGTTTAAGTTAAACTAAATTGTTCCTCTATCCTTGGTTGCGCAGTATTCGTCTCCATTAGAGTAGTGTGTCGGTGAGACCGAGAGGAGAGTCGGCATTAGAGCACTTTAACATTTCGTCACCCGGTTTTGATCTTAAAATCAATTAAGGGTAGATTAGGGTTTGTTAGTGAGACCGAGAGGTAATCTAGCTTCCTGAGTGAACCTTAGTTGTGTCATCCTTAGGAACCGGTGTCGTGAGATTCTACAATCCATTAGCTTATTATACATTCAATAGGATTCTTACCTAGGTAGACGTTTTTCCAATTGATAAATCTTATTTTCAAAGTTTCGTCTAGTTTTCTTAATTTAAGTCTTTTAAGTTAATTAGTAGTTAACAATTAAAAATCAATTTAAAAAAAAATATTATTCTTAGGTGAGTCTTATTAGGGTTAAGTATTAAATACGTTTTCACGTGTCCTTGTGTTCGACACTCAGACTTCCTTAGTTCTATACTATTAGTGATCGGTACACTTGCCGGTTTTGTGTGGTTTCTTTAGGATTTTCGTTTAATAAATTTAAAATTTAGTTGTGAGAGCATCATTATACACACATCAAGTTTTTGGCGCCGTTGCTGGGGATGAGAATTTATTTTACTTAGTTGTAGAAAAAAAAATTTAAAAAAATAAAAAGTTTTCACTTGGTTTTTGTTTTTTCGTTTTCATACGTTGTTTATGTTAAAAAAAGGTTTTAGAGTAAAATGTACCTTGAATTTAGTTTCTTTTGCGTTAAAGTGGGAGATGATGATATTTATCCGAATTCGGTTTTCAAACTACGAATAATATGAGATAAATAAAAGAAAACGCCCTTAACTTGGGATGTGTCGGTAGGCTCAGCCTTGAAAATGAAAGGGCAAATTTGATAAAATGGTTAAAACGGAAATCTTTGTGGGTAAATCGTTTTGTCAGTGGAAGATAAGTAATGAAAGGTTGGGTCATACTCAAGCCTCAAATTTTGGTATGAAAAAGTGGAAATATCATGAGTTTTAAAAATTTGAATACGTTATCATATGATGCTTGGGTAGGTTTAACATTAGAGTATGCCGTGTAGCCTGTTATATAAATCTTAAACTGCTAGTTTAGTGTTTTACACCTCATTTGCGTATGGTTTTATAACCTTAAATCCTGTATTGATGGGATGCTTCGGGACCGGAGACCATGGGTCTGTATGCAATCTATTTATCTGGGTATTCACAATTCCTAAGTGGGGTTGTGAATATTTAAAATAAAGCCAAAGAGCAAACCCTTATAAGTCTTTAACATGATCACAAAAGTACAAAAGTACAAATACACTACAGACTTGATCATCCACGTTGTTAGCCATGTGGGGTCCCCTTGCTCGCGTCTCATTAACATTGAGAAACGGACCACAAGGGACACGCTACATGTAAGCCCTACAGATGAAATTTTTCATACTCACCTATGGTGATGGTTTCGGGGTATTGCTTGATAACGGGGGTATGCCATGTTGTGGGGAACACTAGCTATTAATTAATTAAACCTTAATCGTATCCAATGGCTCCTTGGTAGACTTTGATGCTTAAGTTTAGGTGGATAAACAATACCCTTGATCGTCTTAACTATTCATGAAAAAAAATAGAGCAACAATAGTTTTAATTCTGCTAATTTTGAGGTTTAATTCAAGTTGGGGTGGTCTGGTCTGGTAAAAGCGGAAAATAAGCGGGTCTTAATTGTGTAAAATTTTTGTTGGATCTTATTTGTCCGGTAAAGATTAAGGCATGGGTTTAAGTGGACAACAATATCGGTGACCGCGGTTTTTGCGTTTTTCTGAGTTTTAAAAATTAACCTATATGTTTTTTAGATTGCGATTCTGATCCAACTACATTATACTTTTCCAGGAATGAAAAAGACTTAAGTGTGGGGATGTTTGATGTGTTGTAAAACACACTTACTTTCCTTATAGTTTTATCATGATTTAATAGCTTTTTAGTTTTACTATTAAGACGTGTAGCTTTTTTTTGCTTAATTTTACAAAGATGGATGTTTACTTGTAGGTTATGAGTTTCAATGAAGAAAAGTGGCAAGTTTGATGACTCCAGGGGCTTATTTGAGCAACTTTGAAGACTACAACTCAAGGCCCGACCCAAGCCTACAAGTTAGAAGCCTTACATGCATAATATATTAATTAAACAAAAGAAAAAGAACCCTAACAGCCATCAATCCCGAAATCAGCAGCCAACTAAGAAAAAAATAACCCTAAAAGCCCCCATTCAAGAGGAAAAATTTGTTTTTTGCAATTCTTGAGCCAAAGAAAGAAGAAGGAGGCTAAGGACGGTTGTGGACAACAGCTAGGGACCATATACACTCATAATCTTAGCCATAATATTGAGTAATACATCCATAAACTTTTTGTTTTTGTTCAAGAACCCTAACTAGTTGGTTTGATCTTTTATGTTGGATTGTTTTGCAAGTAACTTGAAAATTGACTTGTGTTTGATTATTATTGAATCTTGAATGAGTTTACATATGTTTATGTTGATGTTTATGATGTTTAACTTAGTTATTAGCTGCTGTTCAAAACTAATGTTAGGCTAAAGTAGTTAGTTCTACCTAGGTTAGATGAATATTGTTAGGTTTTAGTAAGTAAATTGGATTGTTGATGATCATGACTTGAATTGTTAATGTAAAGTTTGGTTTAAAATTCAATTAGGTTGTGTTTATTGGCTGTGTTTTGATTAATAATACTCAATAACCTCTTGTTTTGATTGATTGAATCGGTTTTGGTTAATTTTAGCTTGTTTGAACTCTTTACTTTGGGTTTAGAGATTGTTTGCGGGAAGTACAACCGTAGGGTTTAAGTGGGTATATTAATTAGTTAAAATCAGCGGGTAGGCACCTTCTTAGAGACCGAGAGGTGATAGGAAGTAGGGTCGTCTCATAGCTTTTACTTGTTAGAACTAGGATCGCGCGAGAGCGGGTTCGGTTCTTGTCGGGTTTGGGTTTGTGAGCGACTAGTTGACCTAGTTTAAGTTAAACTAAATTGTTCCTCTATCCTTGTTTTGCGTAGTATTCGTATCCATTAGGGTAGTGTGTTGGTGAGACCGAGAGGAGAGTCGGCATTAGAGCACTTTAACAATTCGTTATCTGGTTAGTTCTTAAAATCAATTAAGGGTAGGTTAGGGTTTGTTAGTTAGACCGAGAGGTAATCTAGCTTCCTGAGTGAACCTTAGTTGTGTCATCCTTAGGAACCGGTGTCGTGAGATTCTACAATCCGTTAGCTTATTATACATTCAATAGGATTCTTACCGAGGTAGACGTTTTTCGCATTGATATATCTTATTTTCAAAGTTTCGTCTAGTTTTCTTATTTAAGTCTTTTAAGTTAATTTAAGTTAGGTTAAGTAATTAATAATTAAAAATCAATTTAAAAAAAATATTATTCTTAGTTGAGTCTTATTAGGGTTAAGTATTAAATACGTTTTCACGTGTCCTTGTGTTCGATACTCGGACTTCCTTAGTGCTATACTATTAGTGATCGGTACACTTGCCGGTTTTGTGTGGTTTCTTTAGGATTTTCGTTTAATAAATTTAAAGCTTAGTTGTGAGAGCATCATTATACACACATCAATATGTAGCGTGTGTCATGTGCTAAAAAGATAAGTATATAAGAAAGTTAACGTACAAATAAAATTAACGTACAAAATAAAAGAAAGTTAACGTACAAATAAAATTAACATGCTAAACGTGAGAATCAAGTAGAGTAATTATATATACAAGTAGAGCAATTATCTTATTACGTCATAGAGTAATTATCATAGAGTAATTACACAATTACTCTACTTGTATTTATAATTACTCTACTTGATTCTCACTTTATCATGTTCATTTCGTTTGTAATTTATCCAAACCCTATATATATATATATATATATATATATATATATATATATATGAATAACTAGGTTTGAACCCGTGTGACACACGGGTTGATCAAAAATATAATAAAACAAAATAAAAAAACATATATATAGATAAAAAGATAAGTAATGGGTTCATATTATATAGACAATTATACTAATTAAAAACAATAAAAGTCCATAATTCTTCGAAAACAATTTACTAAGAATAAAAGTAATTCAAACATTGCATATTCGAAGATATTTACTCGTTAATCTATTAAACATTGAATCTTGTACTATATCAACTTGCTTTTTTGGATATTTTAATGTGTATTTTTAAAGATAATATGTCTTTATTTAAATAATATTTATCGATACCTAATGACATACTTTGATTTGTTTGCAATATATTTCTAAGTATAAAATTGGTGTTATATAATGATCACAAAATTAGGGTTTCAATTGAAAGACAACGGATTACATATAAATCAACTACGTGAATCGAATTACATGATTCGGATTAAACGAATCGCATTAAGAAGATTGATCGATTGAATCTGTGAATCGATTGAATACGTGTAGGTGAATCGATTGACTCCGATTGAAGCTTTGAATCCGATTAAATCTGTGAAGGTGAAACAATTGATTATGTGAATCTGATTACAAAGGTTTGATAGTTATCTTGAACACTGATGAATTTCAATGTAAGTGTAACAGGTAGATGGTGATTCCTAGGGTTAGAACATGTAAATTAAGATGATAAAAATTCTATATATGATAAGTATCACAAGTCTAATTTTGAAATTGAATTAAAACAATTAAAAAGTAATTAGGAAATGTCATGTGTCACTTTGAAGAAATTTGGTGAAAAATAATAAAGGAGAATTTGATGGAAAACCCACTTGTTTATTATATAGAGAGGTAATAAAATATAGCCTAATGAATATTAAGATACTTTATACGTTTATTTAGTAGCTTTAGAACACTTATGAGTTATGACACACAAAATGCTTACAAATACAATTAAGCAACAAAAATTAAATGATTAAATTAAAAAAAAACTATATTTTTATCAAATTACATGGTTTTATAAGTTCAAATTATATTTTCTAATGCAATATTCATATGAATACATAGTGTATTTTCATGCAATTTCTTCATAATCATGGAAAAAATGCATTGGTGATTTTATAAGTTGTAATTGTATTTTTAATTAAATAGTGAATTCGAACAAAATATAATAAGATGTTTCATTATGAATGACATAAAAAAAGAACATCATATATAAATTAGCATTAATAAAACACACTTTTGTATTACGGCTTCGAAAATGATTGTAACATCCCGGAATTTCTAAGAATAATATTTTGTATATTATTATTTATGACAGTAAAGTTTACTTGAAGTAGTAGAGAAATAATAAAATATTAAGGATAGGGGGAATAGGCTAATTAGATGGAATTAATTATGGAACAAAAAGGAAAGATGGGCCTGAGGTCCATGGGCTTAAGGGAGTATAAATACCCCTTACACCCTAATCCTTTCCATTCTTATCCATCTCTACATCATAGCCTACACCTTGAAAAAAACACACAAACTCTCTCTAAAAATCGACCCAAGGTTCAATATCAACAACCAAGCTTAGATCTTGATAGATCTTGACTATACAAGCAAGATACAAGCCTATTGTTGCATACCAAAGCTAACCGTAGCCTAAAAGCGTAGTATGCTCTTTACACGTAAAGATTATGTTTTTAAGAACGGTTTGCCCTATGACTTGGTAATAAGGCAAATCGGGTATTGTTATAACATAAAAATGTAAACTTGATGTTAAAAGTGGATTTAGTTTACTCGTTAGTAGGTACGGTTCATGTAAAAACCCTAGATCTAGCCTAAACGGGTTTGGGATCGATA
Organism: Bidens hawaiensis; assembly: GCF_021521415.1. Classification (NCBI taxonomy): domain Eukaryota; kingdom Viridiplantae; phylum Streptophyta; class Magnoliopsida; order Asterales; family Asteraceae; genus Bidens; species Bidens hawaiensis. The sequence continues at coordinate 133,898 of NW_027505004.1, forward strand.
AAGGTTCAATCTTTATGGACACCCGGACTAGATTTTAGGCTAAGGAAGATACGGTAATGCTTAAGGAGTGATATGGTTCCATAATAAGAGTATTGATGTTAATATATATATATATATATATATATATATATATATATATATATATATATAATGATAATAAAGGAATGTACAGTAGCATACCATTCGAATACAAGTTGTGTGCTATAATGCTAACACAAATGTATTCTAATCACATGCCATTAGAATACAAATGTATTCTAATCACATGTCATTAGAATACAAATGTATGCTAACACAAATGTATTCTAATCACATGCCATTAGAATACAAATGTATTCTAATCACATGCCATTAGAATACAAATGTATGCTAACAAAAATGTATTCTAATCATATACCATTCGAATACATGTATTCTAATCACATGCCATTAGAATACAAATGTATTCTAATCACATGCCATTCGAATACAAAGGTACTCTAATACAAGTTGAAATGTATTCTAATCACATGCCATTAGAATATACAAATGTATGCTAACACAAATGTATTTTAATCATATACCATTCGAATACTAATGTGTTATAATCACATGTCATTAGAATACAAATGTATTCTAATCACATGCCATTAGAATACAAAGGTATTCTAATACAAGTTGAAATGTATTCTAATCACATGCCATTAGAATACAAATGTATGCTAACACAAATGTATTCTAATCATATACCATTCGAATACAAATGTATTCTAATCACATGCCATTAGAATACAAATGTTTTCTAATCACATGCCATTCGAATTCAAAGGTATTCTAATACAAGTTGAATGCTAACACAAATGTATTCTAATCACATGCCATTCGAATACACATGTATTCCAACATAAGTCCATTCGAATATAAGGCTATTAGAATAGACCAGACTTAACCATTTCTGGTGCAATCTAAATGAAGAGTATATGATTAGGAAATTGATACGTGTAATTGGTATACAGTAAGCCGTGCTCAATTGAAGAAAGGAATCACTGTTAACTCAGAAAGAAACCAGAGACAGGTGAGTTTCTAGCCCCACTTCCTTGTTATGTTTTCGGGGCAATGTGCATACTCAATGTGAATGTTAATACACCTAGCTTAAGTGGTAAGTGTATGTTATATATGATATATGCAATAGAATGTATGAATGGACGAATGCCTGTCGGTACGTGAACGATCTTCGGATATTGCATGTATCATCCAGGAGTATGATTGGTAGATGAATGATATGAAGAACACCTAGAGTGTGCGTATATGTGAGGTATGTGTAAGAAAGTACACGAAAGGTATGTGAGATCTACGTCCATCATAGTAAGTTAGGATGGCAAATCCCTCTAAACTACTATTGGACCTAGACTCAATATGTAATAGGGTAAATAAGGACTGTGAAACTTATTAGCGTTCCTTGTACGTATATTATATAATTGAGTACGTGTTCCTTCTATGGAGTACCTTCTATAGACAATATATATGGTTCCTTATATGGATCAGGTATAGGGCTCCTTCTATGGATAATATGTAGTGGTCCTTCTATGGAAAGTATATATGGTCCCTTCTATGGGAGATATTTAAGGATCATTCTATGGATAATATCTAGGGATCCTTCTATGGATAATTTATATAGATCCTTCTGTGGATGATACAAGTTGTTACATCTATGGATAATAGTAATTGTTCTTCTAATAGATATTATGCAATGGTCCTCCTACGGATAATTATAAAGTGTCAGGAATGAAGTTCAGTATAAGTACGAATATGTATCTTCGGATATGTATACGTGAATGTATGAGAATGTATTGTACGTTGCCTGGTTAACTAGAACTCACTCAGCGTAGCTACTTTTAGTATGCACGCATGTAAATATGTTCAATGAGTTAGCATGAGGATGACACATGACATGGATTGAACGGCTGGCATCCGAAGGTGGAAGAAATGATGTTTAAAATATGATGTTTATGATAATTTTAAAAGGCAAATTTGAATGTTTTGTAACGAATTATTGAAGTTAACATTTCCGCGAAAAGTTTTAATTAACTCTGATTTGTAGAACTGTGTTTATTAGTAAATCCGACGTCCAATGTAGGGCACCGAGATCGGGGTCTTACAATGATGTTAGAAAACTTCATGAATCCATGGAGGTTGAATTAACATATGAGAATAAAATTGTTATTCATTCATAAATTCATCTTGTTTTTATCATCTTATACCTATAAATATCGTTCACTGAATTTTACCACCATTATCTCCTAGACTCAAAAATGTATATAAATATATTTATTAATGAGAAAAGATAGATATGATTTTATCAAAAATATAAAGATTTTGATTACATTGACCTAAACACGCGTATATATTTAATCCTTATGATTTAGGTAATTAGTTATTTTATTAGTTATTTAATAAAAATTGATGGTAATTAATTATTTGATTAAATGATCGATTGATATGTTTCGATTACACTAACATAAATATCTTTTTATTAAAAATTAAAGAACAGTTTTAGCGGAAAATTTAGGCTATGAATGAATCTCTAAGTGACATGTGTCCCAAGTTATTTCATTTTATTAGAATATGTAGATTTATTTGTACATTACTGATTTGTATTAAAGGTACCAATACCCATCATTATTTCATGAAAGCCATGCATTCTAAACATGATCTATTCAAATTCTTTATTTCTTTAAAACCATGTACTCTAAACATGATCTATTCAACTTGTTTATTTAACTAAAACCATGTAATCTAAACAACCTTATTTCTAGGGCTATCAATTTATGGCACGAACTTGTTAACACGACACGAAACGGGTTTTAATAGGTTTGTGTTTGAGCTTAACATGTTTCGTATCTTGAGCAGGTTTCGTATCTTAAACAGGTTGACATGTTTAAGACATGTTAGTATTTGTGTCGTAACAGGTTAAAGACATGTTAACCTGTTTGTAATATGTGCAGATTTTTTATAATTCAGATCAGAGGAAGATAGGCAGTTTTCCCAGTGTCACATGGGAGAATTTTGGGAATTTTTCCAAAAATCAATAGAGGCAGGGTAGTGAAAAGACTCATACACCCATGAAAGATCATCCATGGATTGTCCAGGATATCCTCAAAAGTCACCCGCGGAACACTCTTACCACCCGCATAACTCAGATCAGAGGAAGATTAGGAATAAACTCCGGAGAATATTGATGTATATTAAATTATACATCTTTTTAGTATCAAAAAATCTCTAAAAACTGCAACTTCTATCGTATAATATAGTTTAAATAACTACTTATCATGTTAAAATGTATTTTCAGGTAAATCCAAGCCTCAAACGAAGAAAATGATTGAAAAGACAAAGAAAAACAGCAAAACACTCCCCCCCCCCCCCCACATGCTTTAGAGAACATGGGGTTGTTCTTAAAAGAACATGGGGTTGTTCTTAAAAGAACATGGGGCTGTGCTTCAGAGAAAATGAGGCTGTGCTTCAAGAGACACGGGGTCGTGCTTCAGCTAACACGGGGTCGTGCTCACCTTTCAGAAAAGACAAAAATCTACAAGAAAAGACAAAATATTGGACATCTTTGTAACACCCCGACCAAAGGCGGATTATACATCGGGGCGCCACATATTGCTTCATTACTCGCGACACTATTGGTGTCAATATTTATTAATACACATTTTATCGCGCACGCGCAGCGGGGAAAATAAAGAACATAAATCAAACATAAATCAATATATTATAAATTATAACATTCAAACAACATTAACTTGTCTTGATACATTTTAATTCTAGGTCCAAAAGTGAAAACGTCCTACGTGTCCACAAGCTCCAAAACAGCTACTGCAAACCTGAACATGTGTTAAAATAAACGTCAAACACTTGCGTGTTGGTGAGAAATCAAGTTTAAATACAATACATAGATAATCATAAATCTGCGCACAACACGTGTATGTCTAGAGTTTAAAAGGGTGTAATCAGATTGTGATCAAGCCTAAAGTAGTTCATAGATCATAGTTCAATCCATGCTCCCAATTGAGCATAAAAACGAGAAAACATCTGTGCAAGTGTAAACAAAGAAAACCGTAAACGATAGGTCTCCCGTGTTCATCTAATGGTACCAACGTGAACTGCGGAATAGGCCGAACAAAGCGGTTAATGATACACATACAAATAAACAGCCAAGTAAACATCCTCAACACATGGGATACTGCGCGACTAAAATTTCATAAACAGTTTAAGACTCAGTTTTGTATGAACACATGAACATCCCAAAGCATTTAAAAATAAAAAGGGATTAGGTACGAGATAACTCACTTGATAAAGATGCGATGATAGATATGCAAGAATCAACTCTTAAACAAGCAAAGTTAACCTATAAATAAGATTATTGTTTTAATGATTTGTTTTAAGCCTCGATTATAAGTTAGCATAATTAATAAGTAAATTAATATTTATATTAAAAAGTTACCGGAAGACAGGGCAGAACAGGGGAGGAAGACGAAGGCAAGAGAGGAGGGAGCAGGAGGACAACGGCAGAGAGCAAGAGGGAGGAAGAGATAATAAGTGTAGTGTGTGAAGTGTTAAGAAAATAGTATTATTTATAGGCAAACCCTAGGGGACATAATCCCTAGAAAAGATCTCCAAAAGTAAAAGAAAAGATATCAACAGCAAAAAGATTCCAAAAGCAAGATCTCAAAAGATAACAAAAGATATCAAAAGCAAAAAGTAAAAGATCTCAAAAGATATGGCAGCAGGAAAAGAGGAAAAGCAAAAGGGAAAGCTGTCAGGGAACAGTAAAAAGCATGGGCGGTTCAGGTAAAGGTACTGGATAAAGCATGGAAAAGCAGATCTCCAAAGATAATGTCAGTCACTTTATCTACCAACCAATGGGGTTGGTACGCATGCAGCGCCGAAAGCAACTATTCAGACATAAAGCAAAGCAGGTCAACAGCTCAGAAGATAAGGCACTTCAAAAGCATACAAGCTGGATAAAACAGAGGACTTAAAGGTCTAGCGCGAGAAGGCTGAGTGCGCGAGCGCGAAGGCTGGCACAACAATCTTAGCGCGCTGCGGGAATAATCACGAATTCTTAACGCACTGCGTGAAGAATCACAAATCCTTAACGCACTGCGAGAAGAATTGCTTAGACAGGAGGTCTTCACGCAGGCACAATTTGTCTATACGCAGGCTTCCTTGTAAGGTGTCCGGCGCGTGGGGCTGCGCAGGCATCCTTAGGCGGGAAGAACCAAAGGACAAGCAAAGAGAAGGGGATGACAAGAAAGACAGAGAGGCGGGACGATAAGAAGAGAAAGAAGGCGGAACGGCGGAAAGAAAGGAGAAGAGAAAGGGGCGGGAAGGAACATATAAAAATAAATATATTTAATTTACTCAAAGTTAAATTTACAAAGATTAATAATAAACTTTAAATCATAAAAAGAAACGGATCAGAGAAACGGGTACCTGGGTCGGGTTCGGATTCGGGCAGTTGTCACAGTCTCCCCTACTTTAAGAAATTTCGTCCCGAAATTTAACTCGTAGTAGGTGGCGCAGAGAAAAGGTACGGGTACTTGATCTTCATCTGATCTTCCCTTTCCCAAGTGAACTCGGCTCCGCGCTTGGACTGCCAACGAACTTTAACAATAGGGATGCGACTGCGCTTGGTTTTCTTCACCTCGCGATCCATAATCTCCACAGGCTTCTCAACAAAATGCATAGATTCATCAACTTGAACTTCATCAAGAGGAATGTGAAGGTTCTCGTCAGCTAAACACTTCTTGAGATTGGATACATGGAAAGTTGGATGCACATTACTGAGCGCGAGCGGCAGGTCAAGTTTGTAGGCAACTTTTCCTACACGCGCGAGAATCTTGAATGGCCCAACATAACGAGGCGCAAGTTTACCTTTCTTCCCAAAGCGGACAACACCCTTCCAAGGCGACACTTTGAGGAGAACAAGATCACCAACTAGAAATTCGAGAGGCTTTCGCCTGCGATCAGCATAACTCTTCTGTCGGCTTCTGGCAGTCAGCAGACGATCACGGATCTTGGCGATTTTATCGGTTGTCTCTTGAACTAGTTCGGGTCCTGTGATTTGAACTTCACCCACTTCGTTCCAACAAATCGGTGAACGGCACTTTCGACCGTAAAGTGCTTCAAATGGGGCCATACCAATACTAGAATGATAGCTGTTATTATAAGAAAACTCGATCAAAGGTAGGTGTGAATCCCAATTACCTCCAAAATCAAGAATACAAGATCGGAGCATATCCTCAAGAGTTTGAATAGTTCGCTCAGACTGACCGTCAGTCTGAGGATGATATGCAGTACTCATGTCCAAGCGAGTTCCTAGCGCAGATTGGAGAGATTTCCAAAAGCGAGATATAAAACGGCCATCGCGATCGGATATGATGCTCAAAGGAGTACCATGGCGGCAGACAATTTCCTTGACGTAAAGCTGCGCGAGATGCTCAACATGGTAGGTTTCACGAATGGGCAGAAAATGAGCAGACTTGGTCAAACGATCCACTATTACCCAAATGCTATCATGTTTGCTTGCTGTCAAAGGTAACTTGGTAATAAAGTCCATTGCTATACCTTCCCACTTCCACGTAGGAATTTCTGGTTGTTCGAGCAAACCAGATGGGCGTTGGTGTTCAGCTTTAACTTTAGAACAAGTCAGGCACTTAGCTACGAACACAGCAATATCCTTTTTCATGCCAGGCCACCAATAAGTAATGCACAAATCCTTGTACATCTTATCAGCGCCAGGATGAATAGAATATCGAGATTTGTGCGCTTCACAAAGGATATCAGCGCGAAGATTCTCATCACAAGGGATCCAGATGCGATTGAGATAGCAGAGAATTCCACTCAGATTAGGGACAAAATGCGCTTCCGCGCCACACGCTAACTCGGCGCGAAGGTTGCCATTGCTGATGGATGCGCGCTGCGAGTCGCGAATGCGCGATTCAAGATCGTTTAGGATCGGCGCGAAATGAAGCTGGGTGCGCGGCAAGATACAGTTAAGCTGGCTGGGTTTACGGCTGAGCGCATCAGCTACCACATTAGCTTTACCAGGATGATACCGGATCTCACAATCGTAATCGCTGATGAGTTCGTTCCATCGGCGTTGTCTCATGTTAAGTTCCTTTTGATCAAAGATATGCTGAAGGCTTTTATGGTCAGTGTAGAGGATACACTTGGTACCATAGAGGTAGTGTCTCCAGATTTTCAAGGCAAATACAACTGCACCAAGTTCGAGATCGTGAGTCGTATAATTCTTCTCGTGAATCTTAAGTTGCCTTGATGCGTAAGCGATAACCTTGCCTCGTTGCATAAGAACACAACCGAGACCTTGGTTAGAGGCATCACAATACACAACAAAATCATCACTTCCCTCAGGTAGCGCTAGAACAGGAGCTTCACACAACAAACGCTTGAGCGTTAGAAAGGCTTCTTCTTGCTTCGAGCCCCAAATATACGGCTTACCTTTGTGCGTTAGAGCTGTTAAAGGCAAAGCGATCTTTGAAAAGTTCGAAATAAAACGCCGGTAATAACCAGCTAAGCCCAAGAAAGAACGGATTTCGGTTGGAGTAGATGGCGTAATCCAGTTCTTGATTGCTTCAATTTTGGATGGGTCAACATGAATACCCATCTTGTTCACAATATGGCCAAGAAACTGTACTTCATCCGACCAGAAATCACACTTGGAGAGTTTGGCAAAGAGTTGCTCGGCTTGAAGCTTTTGCAACACCAAACGAAGATGTTGTTCATGCTCGGCCTTAGTCTTGGAATAAATCAGAACGTCATCGATAAACACAATCACGAATTTATCCAAGAAAGGCCTACACACCCGATTCATAAGATCCATGAAAACGGCGGGTGCGTTGGTTAAACCGAAGGACATGATCAAGAATTCAAAATGGCCATAACGAGTACGAAAAGCAGTCTTGGGAACATCTTCATCACGAACACGCAACTGGTGATAGCCAGAACGGAGATCGATCTTGGAGAAACAAGAGGCACCTTGGAGTTGATCAAAGAGATCGTCAATACGCGGTAAGGGATACCGGTTTTTAATGGTGAGTTTGTTCAACTCGCGGTAATCAATACACATGCGAAACGATCCATCTTTCTTTTTAACGAACAACACCGGAGCACCCCAGGGAGAAGAGCCTTTAGCGGTCAACTCTTGAAGTTGGCTAGCTAATTCTTGCATTTCAGCGGGTGCAAGACGATAAGGAGATTTGGCTACGGGGGAAGCACCAGGGACAAGATCAATACGAAACTCGACTTCACGAGCGGGAGGGACACCAGGAAGATCATCAGGAAAAACTTCAGGGAAGTCACGCACAACAGGGATATCGCGAAGTTTCTTCTTTCCTTCATCAGGTTTAACCACATGGGCTAAAAATGCAACACATTTCTTCCGCATGAGTTTCCGGGCTTCAGCGCAAGACATAAGCTTAAGACCGCGGGAGGGTTTCTCGCCAAAGATATGAAGATCACCATATTCACGAGGAATGCGAATCAACTTCTTGGCGCAAATAACTTCGGCGCGATTATGCGAGAGCCAATCCATACCAATGATAACATCAAAACTTCCAAGAGGCATAGGAATGAGGTCAATCAGAAAATCGTTTTCGTTAAGGTTCAGCGTGCAATCTTTAATCACAGCGTTTATTAAAATAGTTTCACCATTAGCCAGTTCAACTGAAAAGTTTTCGCTTAAACTATCGCGCGGTCGCGCAAGCTTCTGCTCAAATGCGCGAGAGATAAAACTTCTATCGGCGCCAGTATCAAAAAGTACATATGCATAGTGTCCGTTAAGTAAAAATGTACCATTAACTACGTCATTATTCGCTTGCGCTTGGTGCGCTGTTATGTTAAAGGCTCGGCCTCGCGCCACTTGGTTCGAAATTTGGTTCACCGGATTCGCTTGAGTAATCTGGACTTGTAGCCTCGGGCACGCGTTCCGGAAATGACTGGGATCACCGCAGTTATAGCACGACCTGGGTCGTGGATTCTGGTAAGTTGGTTGTGGGTTATGCGGGTAGGCTGGTGGTGTTTGCACAATTGGGTTGGCTGAAGGGACTCTACAGTACTCAGTAGTGTGACCAGCGCGGCCACATCGGTTACATTGTCGACACGGGGTTTGAGGTGGGTGATGAAGTCTACAGGTTGGGCAGAAGGGTTGGTTTCCTGTGTAAGGTTTCTTAGTTGGCGGGGCAGGAAGTGCTGGAGTGGTTAAGGCATAGTTGTGGACTGCAGGAGGTGCTGGGTAGGTTGACAGTGGGTTAGGCGCGTAAACTGGGGGTTGATAAATGGGTTGCTGGACAATGGGAGGGTTGGTAAGCGCATAGGCTTTGCGCCTGCGCTTGAGGTTATTATGGTGAGAGGGTTCTGTTTTGGTTTCTGATGGTTCAGGGACAGTCTTGGGTTTGGTCTTCTCAGCTCCCCGCAGGAACAGAGTTCCTGCTCTGACATGGTTGTCGCTGAGCACAGCGGCCAACTCGACGGCGTCAGAGAGGGTTGCTGGGTTTCTGGCCCATACAGAGTCCTGAATTTCCATGGGGAGACCCCCAAGGAACTTCTCGATGGCTCGGCGGGTAGGGGTAACAAGGTGAGGGACCAGTAAGCTTAGCTCGTGGAAACGCGTCGCGTACTCGCGCGCTTCGCCGCTGTACTGTTTCAAGTTCCAGAATTCTTCTTCCAGGCGCTTGACTTCGTTGGGAGGGCAGAATTCTCGCATTAGGAGATCCTTAAATTCTTCCCAAGGTATGCTAGAAGCAGCTTCTGCGCCACGCGCATGAGCTACTCCATTCCACCATGTAAGCGCCCTAGATTCCAGGACACTTGAGGCATATAGGGTTCGTCTGTCTGAAGGGCATTGGGTATGGAGGAAAGTGTTTTCAATCTTCTCGAGCCACTGGAGCATCACGGTGGCTCCTTCGAGACCTGTGAACTTGGGTGGTTTACCCGCATGAAAGGATTTAATGTTGTATCTGGAGGTGTTGGCATTGCTTTGGTTTAAGGCTTGGGCTATTGCGGCGGCCATTTCCTGGGAACGTTGCTGCATACGCCTGCGCGATGCTTCTCTCTGGCGATAGCGTGCTGATAGCGGAGGCATTCTATAAAAGTTTTAGTTTTAGTTAATAACTTGGTTTAAGCGCAAAGTATAACCTTATAAAGCTTGTTTCGCGAAGTTACATGCTATCAAATGCTGAAGTAAAACATGAATTTAAATGCAAACTTAATACAGATAACGAATTCGAATTGGGAATCGACAATTCATGTATCACCATGACTTTCCGAATTCTCGATTTAAAATATACGAGTAAATAAGTATTGGAGATTGACGATTCATGTATCACCATGACTTTTCAATCTTCAATATAAAACATACAAGAAATAAGCATTGGAGATTGACAATTCATGTATCACCATGACTTTTCAATCTTCAATTTAAAAACATAAAGTAAATGGGAATTGAAAGTCAACTATTCATGTATCACCATGACTTTTCGGATTTTCAATTCCAACAAACGAATAAAAATCGAAAAATCGCGAAATAAAACATAAAACCATACACTGCGTAGGTGCCAGCATATTTAATAAATAACGAGTAATTAACAATAAGCGCGCGAACATGAGATTTCTCTCATGCGCGAGAGGGGACTCTTAGGTTTTCTAGGTCGTTACGTCTAACCACCTATCCTAAAGTCAACGAGCTCTGATACCAATCTGTAACACCCCGACCAAAGGCGGATTATACATCGGGGCGCCACATATTGCTTCATTACTCGCGACACTATTGGTGTCAATATTTATTAATACACATTTTATCGCGCACGCGCAGCGGGGAAAATAAAGAACATAAATCAAACATAAATCAATATATTATAAATTATAACATTCAAACAACATTAACTTGTCTTGATACATTTTAATTCTAGGTCCAAAAGTGAAAACGTCCTACGTGTCCACAAGCTCCAAAACAGCTACTGCAAACCTGAACATGTGTTAAAATAAACGTCAAACACTTGCGTGTTGGTGAGAAATCAAGTTTAAATACAATACATAGATAATCATAAATCTGCGCACAACACGTGTATGTCTAGAGTTTAACAAGGGTGTAATCAGATTGTGATCAAGCCTAAAGTAGTTCATAGATCATAGTTCAATCCATGCTCCCAATTGAGCATAAAAACGAGAAAACATCTGTGCAAGTGTAAACAAAGAAAACCGTAAACGATAGGTCTCCCGTGTTCATCTAATGGTACCAACGTGAACTGCGGAATAGGCCGAACAAAGCGGTTAATGATACACATACAAATAAACAGCCAAGTAAACATCCTCAACACATGGGATACTGCGCGACTAAAATTTCATAAACAGTTTAAGACTCAGTTTTGTATGAACACATGAACATCCCAAAGCATTTAAAAATAAAAAGGGATTAGGTACGAGATAACTCACTTGATAAAGATGCGATGATAGATATGCAAGAATCAACTCTTAAACAAGCAAAGTTAACCTATAAATAAGATTATTGTTTTAATGATTTGTTTTAAGCCTCGATTATAAGTTAGCATAATTAATAAGTAAATTAATATTTATATTAAAAAGTTACCGGAAGACAGGGCAGAACAGGGGAGGAAGACGAAGGCAAGAGAGGAGGGAGCAGGAGGACAACGGCAGAGAGCAAGAGGGAGGAAGAGATAATAAGTGTAGTGTGTGAAGTGTTAAGAAAATAGTATTATTTATAGGCAAACCCTAGGGGACATAATCCCTAGAAAAGATCTCCAAAAGTAAAAGAAAAGATATCAACAGCAAAAAGATTCCAAAAGCAAGATCTCAAAAGATAACAAAAGATATCAAAAGCAAAAAGTAAAAGATCTCAAAAGATATGGCAGCAGGAAAAGAGGAAAAGCAAAAGGGAAAGCTGTCAGGGAACAGTAAAAAGCATGGGCGGTTCAGGTAAAGGTACTGGATAAAGCATGGAAAAGCAGATCTCCAAAGATAATGTCAGTCACTTTATCTACCAACCAATGGGGTTGGTACGCATGCAGCGCCGAAAGCAACTATTCAGACATAAAGCAAAGCAGGTCAACAGCTCAGAAGATAAGGCACTTCAAAAGCATACAAGCTGGATAAAACAGAGGACTTAAAGGTCTAGCGCGAGAAGGCTGAGTGCGCGAGCGCGAAGGCTGGCACAACAATCTTAGCGCGCTGCGGGAATAATCACGAATTCTTAACGCACTGCGTGAAGAATCACAAATCCTTAACGCACTGCGAGAAGAATTGCTTAGACAGGAGGTCTTCACGCAGGCACAATTTGTCTATACGCAGGCTTCCTTGTAAGGTGTCCGGCGCGTGGGGCTGCGCAGGCATCCTTAGGCGGGAAGAACCAAAGGACAAGCAAAGAGAAGGGGATGACAAGAAAGACAGAGAGGCGGGACGATAAGAAGAGAAAGAAGGCGGAACGGCGGAAAGAAAGGAGAAGAGAAAGGGGCGGGAAGGAACATATAAAAATAAATATATTTAATTTACTCAAAGTTAAATTTACAAAGATTAATAATAAACTTTAAATCATAAAAAGAAACGGATCAGAGAAACGGGTACCTGGGTCGGGTTCGGATTCGGGCAGTTGTCACAATCTTGACACGGGGCTGTGCTTCAGAGAACACAGGGCCGTGGTCACCTTTCAGAAAAGACAAAAGAAGATATAACAGACATCCAAAAACAAGGGGTCGTGACTCAGGAAGCACGCCCCCGTGCTGAGTCACCATGTACGATATGATAAAGCATTTAATGTGACTGGACACGTGGACACGGGGGGCGTGCCTCATGGATCACGGGGCCGTTTCGGAGTGCCCAGACTGCCTATAAATAGAGGAGCGTGTTGCACTCATTTGGTGTGCTTGAAGAAAACTTATATATGAGTTTCTTTTATAAAAACAACCAAATTACACTCATATTGAAGATCTAGTGGAGAGTTTAAAGGCTTGGAGGCTATCATCATCATCTTCCATCATCATCATCATCATCCACCACCATTGAAGAAGGAAGATTCATCCATATTTGGTTAGATTGTTCTAGTTTGATCATGTGTTTGCTATCTTCATCTCTTTTAATATTCATAACCATTCTCATTATGAGCTAAACTCCATTTACCATCTAATTTCTATGAAGAAGCTTTGTTTTACTTGATGATTATGTTGAACATGTGATTTAGTTTGGTAAAGTACATGGTTATTTTGCAATTATCCTTTGATGAAAAATGTTTTATCACTTTAACGCAATACATAAATGTTGATGATTAACAATCCTTCATGATTCCCTCATGTTCTTGGAGTCTTGAAATGGGATAAAGAATACCTTGATAAATTATTCAAGATAAAACATTATATTGTACTTAGAAATGATGAGATATAAGCTATGATCTATTCTTTAGTTTTGATAATTCTGAAATAACATTGTTAACACGATTGCTTAGGTTATCATGCTAGTTAAAGAAATCATACGTTAATGGAATGTGTAATTATAACCTAGTTAAATCAACCTAGGGGAGGTTGTGTGACTAAACTATAACCACCCAAAATTGTTAGAATTGGTATTTGAGAAATCGAAGTTAATTTTAATGTTTCTACTTTACCAAACTACTTGCCTACTTCAATTGACATTCTCGTAGTAGTATGAGATTAAGCAAGAATGGACTTGAAAATACGCATGCTACTTTCTTTTACATCATAGAATATGTTCATTTATAAAGAGGGGGCTATTCTATCTTATATTATTAGCGCAAATTTATCACATGTTTACTTAATAATCATCAGGGAAAAATGAAGTGGATTCTTGATCTTAGATGGTAACCTCCATATTGTTGAATTACTCAATTATAATTTATCTTCTCGTCACACACACACACACACACATATATATATATATATAGGTATTTCTATTTTATAAAAAGTTGAAAATCCACCCCCAAAATGATTAAAACTCTCTGATTGAAGTAAAACGACGATTCATTATTAGAAACATTTTTGTCCACGGATCGATACTTGGTTCTTACCAAAACTATTCTACAAACACGATAGACACACTTGCCTACTTTGTGAATGTTTAGTCTTAGTAGAAATCACTTTTATAAATTTAAAACACGATCTTGTGTGAAAGCTAAATATTCATCCATTATATATTTTATAAGGACTCACGCACCACATCAAGTTTTTGGCGCCGTTGCCGGGGACTCGGTACGTTTCTAAGAACGATCCAAGTTTTAATTTAATCATTGTTTATAATTGTAATTTTTTTTAACTTTTATATTATTTTCTTTTTACTAACTATTATATTAGAATTTTTTTTTAAGGCTAGCCTAACCTTTACTTTAGCTTAAATTTAATTAACTTATAATTTAGCTTAGTTTTAAAATAGCCTAACCTTTACTTTAGCATAAATATAATTAACTTATACTTTAGCTTAGTTTTAAAATAGCCTAACCTTTACTTTAGCTTAATTAACTTATACCTTAGTTTAGTTTTAAAATAGCCTAGCCTAACTTTTAGCTTAACTTCAACTAAGGTGTAGTTTAATAGTTTAAATTTGATTTAATCCCATGCATGTCCTCTACATTCAGACTTGAGCTTGTTTCACCAATTTCTGAACCGGAACGATTCTTTCGTCGACGATCACGAAAACGGACTATAGAATCCGCTGAAGCAATCAAATACGAGTCAGTAAACGCCAATGCATCAGGAGAAAATCAAACCGAATAAATTATGGAAGCACAAAACGATGAACCAAACATGAGCCAATATGCCAAGCAAACTCTCGAAGGCTACGGCAATGGAGTGGCCCCACCCGATATCACCGAACATTTCGAAATCAAATAAAACACCATTCATATGGTGAAAAACTCAGTTCAATTTCATGGTCTCCTCGACGAATACCCTCTTTCTCATATATCTCGATTCTTACGAATCTGCGGAACCTTTAAAATTTAAAACTGTTAAGAAGATCATATTAAAATCTAACTCTTTCCTTTCTCTCTAAGGGGTCAAGCCTTAGAATGGATAGAATCTCTTCCTTCTGGGTCCATCACCAACTGGGGCCAGATAGTTGAACAGTTTCTCCTCAAATGCTTTGCGCTTGATAAAACTGCCAAATACCGAGCCAGCATTACCAGATTCCGGACTGATGATGATGATGAATCATTACACGCAGCATGGGAGAGATACAAAAGTCTTCTGAGAAGATGCCCACACCTTGGACTAAGCGCAAGGTTACAAGTACAAACTTTCTTTGTTGCACAATCGAGTCAAAACAAACAGGCCATCGACCAAGTTGCCAGTGGAGACCTAAGATCCAAATCACCTAACGAAGCATTTGAAATCATGAACAAGGAAGCAAAGAAGAGTTTCGCTTATAACCCACCAAGATCTACACCAACACATAAAGGAATGCACCACATCGATTCCAACACTCTTGTTACGGCACAGCTTGAAGCATTCTCTAAAAAATTCGAGCAACTTCAAGTCGAACTATCAAAAACCAAGATCACCTGTGACACCTGTGGGGGAACTCATAAGACAAGTAACTGCAAACAAGTCATTGTGGCCATGGAATAAGTTGACTTTATCGCCCGTCAAAATAACGCTTTAAGAAACAATTACAATCCAGGTTGGAGAAACCACCCGAATTTCAGTTGGAATGACGGAGGTAACACTCAAAATCTACCCGGATTCGAAAAGATGCTGATGAACCAACCCTTCCAACCTAACCTCAATTTCAAGAACAAAATTCCAGTAGCCATCAAAACCCGAGCTACTCAAAAATTGAAAAATTGTTGATCCAAATCATGACCAAGACAAATGAAGCAGAAAAGAAGGCCGACTCAAGAGATGTTGATATTAGCGGAGTATTGTTAAAAGATGAAGCTGACCTAAAAAGTCAACAAGCATCATTATAGAATCTAGAAACTCATATTGGACAAATTGCCCGAAAATTGTCTGAAAGACCACCCGGTGCTCTTCCAAGCAACCCAAATGCAGCAACCAACGATGTTACATTAAGAACGAGCACAACCATTGTTGCCTCACCAACTTTAGAACCAGTTATGGAGAAGGAAGTCCCTGACAAAACGCAGGAGAGACTGATCCCAACAGGCACCGTACAACCTAAGGAACTAGTCCGAAACTTATGTTCCACCTCTTCCATAACCTGGACAACTGAAACAGGAGAGATTGGAAGCTCAGTACGGGATGTTTTAGATATCTTCAAACAACTACACATCAACATCCCTTTCGTCGAAGCCATTGCTCAAATGACAAAATATGAAAAAGTTACTCAAAGAAGTGCTGACCAGCAAAAGGAAGCTGGAGGAGCTCTCGCGTGTTACCTTGAGTAAAGAATGTTCAGCTGTCCTCCAATGCAAGCTGCCGTCGAAAATGACGATCCAGGGAGCTTTACTATCCCTTGTCTCATAGGAAATTAGTCTGTTAGCAATGCTCTGGCCGACCTAGGAGCTAGCATTAACTTAATGCCTTATGAGGTTTTTGCAAAACTAGGGATAGGAGAACCAAAGCCCATCCGTATGAGCATTCAGTTAGCTGACCGATCAGTTAAATATCCTCGAAGCATTGTTGAAAACAAGCTTTTCAAAATTGACTAATATGTTTGCCCAGTAGATTTTGTGATTCTAGACATGGAGGAAGACAAAAGTGTACCTCTGATTTTAGGAAGACCCTTCTTAGCCATTGCAAAGGCTATTATTGATGTTTGCACCGGAAAACTCACTCTCAGAGTCAAAGACGAGGCAATCACTTTTGATATAGGAAAATCTATGCAATATCCGCAACATAACGATGACACATTATATTGTGTCAGCATCATCGATTCTATCGTGAGTTGCTATGTGCGAGATTCCTCCATCACTAACCTACTCGAAACACCAAGTCTTAACCGAAACCATCACCATACCCATTTTAGAAAACAGAAATCTCAATGCTAACTATTAGGAAGCATCAGAAGTAGTATGTGAGATCACCAAATGCAATAAAAAATCAAAACCATCAATCGAAGAACCACTAGCTTTAGAATTATAAGAACTCTCAAACCATCTCGAAAACGCCTTTCTAGAAAAAGACTCTCAACTCTCAGTAATTATTTCATCTCACATTTCTAAAAAAGAGAAAGATGAACTTCTTAAGGTTCTCAAAAACCATAAGAAGGATATCGCATGGAAGATCATGGATATCAAGGGCATCTTTCCTTCCTTTTGTACTCACAAAATCCTCATGGAGGAAGAATACAAGCCGGTGGTCCAACATCAAAGACGTCTCAATCCCAACATGCAAGATGTGGTGAAGAAAGAAGTAATCAAACTCTTTGATGTCAGATTAATTTACCCAATCTCATATTCACCTTGGGTTAGTCCAGTTCAAGTAGTACCCAAAAAAAGAGGAATGACAGTAGTAATGAACTAGAAGGACGAGCTAATACCAGTGAGGACAATCACAGGATGGCGAATTTGCATTGACTACTGGAAGTTTAATGACGCCACAAGAAAAGATAATTTTTCACTTCCTTTTATCGATCAAATGCTTGAACGTTTATCTGGAAAAATGTTCTACTATTTTCTTGATGTCTTCTCCGGATACTTTCAAATTCCCATTGCTCCTGAAGATCAGGAGAAAACCACATTTACATATCCGTATGGCACCTTTGCTTACCGAAGAATGCCATTTGGACTATGTAACGCTCCAGCCACCTTCCAACCTTGCATGGTTGCCATATTTCATGAAATGAGCGAACATTCTATGGAAGTTTTCATGGACGACTTCTCAGTATTTGGAGACTCCTTCGATCATTGTCTGAAAACCCTAGACAAAACGTTGGTTAGGTGTGAAGAAGAAAACTTAGTACTCAACTAGGAGAAATGCCACTTTATGGTCAAAGAGGGCATTGTTCTCGGTCAGAAGATATCCCAAGCAGGACTAGAAATTGATAGGGCAAAAATAGAAACCATATCCAAACTTCCGCCACCAACGTCAGTCAGAGCCATTAGAAGTTTTCTAGTCACACAGGATTCTACCGCCGCTTCATAAAAGACTTTTCCAAAATTGATAGACCTATGACCAAATTCTAGAGAAAGATACACCATTCGTCTTCTCTGAAGAATGTGTTGAATCATTCAACATATTGAAAGACAAACTTGTCAACACACCAATCATGACTACACCCGACTGGACCCTTCCATTCGAAATCATGTGCGATGCAAGTGACTTTGCAGTTGGAGCCGTACTTGGACAACGCACAGAAAAACGTTTTCACTCAACTAACTAAGCTAGTAAAACTCTTAATGATGCACAAGAAAATTACACTACAACAGAAAAAGAGTTAATAGCGGTAGTTTTTGCCTTTGAAAAATTTAGATCCTACCTAATTCTTTCCAAAACAATTGTTTACACCCACCATGTCGCCATACGCTACCTCTTCAACAAGCAAGATGCAAAACCCAGACTTATCATATGGATTCTACTACTCCAAGAATTCGACATAGAAGTTAAGGACAAGAAAGGAGTAGAGAATGTAGCCGCAGGCCATCTTTCACGTTTAGAATTCCCAGCTTCAGAAGAACATCATAAGGAAATTATTGATGATAATTTTCCACACGAAGTTCTCATGCGTATCAAAGCATTAATGAAAGAGGAGGATGAAAGTCCTTGGTTTTCCGACTTCGCAAACTATCTAGCTTGTGGAATCTTAAGAAAAAGGCTAACTCATCAACAAGGGAAGAAATTCTTCTCCGATCTTAAGTTCTACTTATAGGAAGATCCATACTTCTTTAGGATAGGAGCCGATCAGGTCTTTCGTAGGTGTGTATCAGGAAAGGAAGCCTTAGATATTCTCAAACACTGCCATGAAGGACCAACTGGTGGACACCACAGTACCGCCACCACATTCAAAAAAGTGTTTGACGCAGGATTCTTTTGGCCCACCATATATAAAGACACACATGCTTTGATCCAAGTATGCGATGCTTGTCAAAGAGCCGGAAACATCTCAGCCAAGAATGAGATGGCTCAAAAAGGCATTCAAATTTGTGAGGTATTTGATGTATGGGGAATAGATTTCACGGGCCCATTTCCAAACTCTTTTGGAAATAAATACATCCTAGTAGCAGTCGACTACGTATCTAAATGGGTAGAAGAACAAGCTCTTCCCACAAACGATGCTCGGGTTGTAGTAAGATTTTTGAAAAGGTTATTTTCACAATTCGGCACTCCAAAAGCCTTAATCAGTGACAGAGGTACTCACTTCTGCAATGCTCTAATTGACAAAGTCTTAGCACGATATGGAGTTCACCACCGTTTGGCGACACCATATCACCCTCAGACAATGGGCAAATAGAAGTTTCAAATCGAGTAATTAAAAGAATCCTCGAAAGAACTATAGGAATGAATCGCAAAAATTGTGCTGAAAAATTAGATGATGCTTTGTGGGCCCTTAGGACAGCTTACAAAACTCCCATAGAAACAACACCGTTCAAACTTGTTTATGGGAAAACATGTCATATACCTATAGACCTAAAACACAAAGTTTACTGGGCTCTTAGAGCAGTGAACTTTGACCTAATGTCCGCTGGTAAAAACCGGCAAGATCAAATTCACGAGCTGGAAGAACTAAGAGCACTGGCATACAAAAATTCTTGGTCTTACAAATAAAAGACTAAACGTCTGCACGACGCCCACTTAAAAAGAAATAAGAAATTTCAAGTTGGCGATCGTGTACTGTTATATAACACACGTTTACGTCTTTTCCCAGGAAAACTGAACTCTCGTTGGTTAGGTCCATACGTAGTTGAATAAGTTTTTGACTATGGGACAGTCGAGATCTCAAACTCTAACGGCCACAAGTTCAAAGTTAATAGGCACCGATTGAAACCATACATCTATGGACCATTCGAGGCTGTCTCGGAGGTAGTAATCTTCCATCAGAACCAATGAACATACAAGAAGTAGGGTCTGGCCAAAACCCTCATTAAACCAGGCATTGTATATATGTTCCTTTGCTAAAATAATAATAAAAATAATAATAATAATAATAATAATAATAATAATAATAATAATAAAATTAATGATAATGTGGCGTTGCATGGGCAGGGTATGGATGATTTCATACCTGATTCTCAGTACTATTATGCTTTGGTTATTTGTTGGTTGTGTGTAGTTTTTATTATTTACGTACACTGGACGAAAAACAGGGGACGCTCTGTCAAAATTTCATTAGCCCGTAGGGATGTTCCATTCCATTTTACCCACCATGCTCATATGAATCTTATTATGAATCTTTCCACATTGAGGACAATGTGAGATTCAAGTGTGGGAATGAGAATTACTTGACTAACTGCTTGCTCAACTAATTATAAAATTTTCTAACAACAAAATTTTTGTAGCAAACAAATATTATTTTTACAACAAAACCAAAGGAAAATCCAAGAAAATTTTTTGCGAATAACCAAGTAAAAATCTACTGTAACCAAAAGAGTGAAAAAGTAAAAAAGAAGTTTTGTAATATTGAGAATAAATTTATGCGAAATATGGCGTTTATACCCAATCCCTTCCTTACTGTGAGATAAACCTCATGCCATATAACTATTTTTTCGAAAGCTTTGAGTGAGTCATATGTTTCATGTGATTTAGAACTTGACGCAAGTGTTTATTTCAAGACCGCACGGAGCGTTGTATAAATAAGAATGTAATATTATCACAATTCCCTCAAACCATTCTCCAAATTACAACACAAAAACCAACAACCCTACCTTATCATACCACTTTATCCCTCTCACTGGTAAAATATAACACGGGTATTTTTCTGGCAGACTCTAAAGAACTGGAAATACATTCTTTCAATTTCAATTTCCTTTGTTACATACACTTCGGAAAACCTAGGTTGCATCCAGAACTTAGGGAGAGAATCTTTCTCTTTAGCAATGAAGTGAGGAAAAAGTGGTGCCAAGACGAACAAAGGCCACCATTTTGTGGAGTTTCCAAAAGCGTAATAAAAAGAAGAGTAAAAAGATACGAACGACGCTTAGGATGCGGAAACTAGTCCCATGAAGGAAGATGTAGAAAAAGTCAAACTTAGTCTCAACATGAATATACCGAACTAATGAGGGTGGGGGCTATTAGGCTCAAAGCCGAACGATCCATTAGAGTTGGGAGTTATGTTCAGAGCAGGATTGAGGAAGAATTGATCCACATCCTCGACAAAATTGGTCTTGACGATCTGATCTTAAAAGAGTCACTATGATTAAAAAAAATCAGCAATCGGGAGAAAGGAGCTAACCATTGAAGATATCTTTAGACTCCCGACAATCAGCATAGTTGGTTGTATTCACCTATTTTTTCAATAATAGCTTGGTCCACGGCGGGATTAACCGCATGTTATATGTGTCGGATCTATTTACTTACTTTTGAAGGACATTTAAACGTTCATTTTCAAAATTACAATGGAAAAAGGAATACCCCCTTGGATTCCATATCTCTATGGGTTAAAGAAGGTTCAAAAATAAGTAACAAAAACTTTCGTTTGGTACAAAAGTTGTATTTACCATTCTCACCATCATTAACCTAAACCCTTGAATCACCACAAAACACCAAATCCCTACTCAAACAAAACCAACCCATATTACCTTCTGATCTATGCAACCCTTCACAAAGGTGGAGATTTGAACTTGTTACAAGCTTATTTATCACATGTTACATTTAGGCTAAGAGTGTTCACATACATATATACATCACAGGTATGATCAGATATAAAACCGAGTGTGAGTGAACATTGTGAAAACGTGACGTTTTTCATAAACAGAAGCTCATAAAAACAAATCGTCTTTTATATATAACTACATATATTCTTATGATTTAAGGTTGGTTATTTTGCTCCCATTTTCTTTTAACTCTTTTGAGGATGTTTAAGTTATGGTCCTAACTTGCTATTTTAGAAAATATTTATAAGTAACTTGCTTGAGGACAAGCAAGGTTCAAGTGTGGGGATGTTTGATGTATATAAAATTAAACATCTTTTTAGCATTAAATAATATCTAAAAACTACAACTTCTATCATATAATATAGTTCAAATAACTAATTATCGTGTTAAAATGTATTTTCAGGTAAATCCAAGCCTCAAACGAAGACACGAATGAAAAGACAAAGAATTATCAAAGAAAACCAAAGAAAACAGGAAAACACACCTCCATGCTTCAGAGAACATGGGGTTGTGCTTCAGAAGACACGAGGCCTTGCTTCAGCTAACACGGGGCCGTGCTCACCTTTCAGAAAAGACAAAAATCTACAAAAAAAGACAAATTAATTGGACAGCTTGACACGGGGTCGTTCTTCAGAGAACACGGGGCTGTGGTCACGTTTAAGAAAAGACAAAAGAAGATATAACAGACACCCAACACGGGGCAGTGCCTCAAAAAGCACCTCCCCCCCCCCCCCCCCCGTGCTGAGTCATCATGTACGATCTGACAGAGCATTTAATGCGACTGGACACGAGGGCACGGGGGCGTGCCTCATGGAGCACGGGGTCGTGCCTGAGTGCCCAGACTGCCTATAAATAGAGAAGCATGTTGCACTCATCTGGTGTGCTTAAAGAAAACTTCTATACGAGTTTCTCATATAATAACACCCGCATTACACTCATATTGAAGATCTTGTGGAGAGTTTGAAGGCTTGGAGGCTATCATCATTATCGTCCATCATCATCATCATCCATCACCATTGAAGAAGGAAGATTCATCCACATTTGGTTATATTTTTCTAGTTTGATCATGTGTTTGTTATCTTCATCTCTTTTAATATTCATAACCATTCTCATTATGAGCTAAACTCCATTTACCATCTAATTTCTATGAAGAAGCTTTGTTTTACTTGATGATTATGTTGAACATGTGATTTAGTTTGGTAAAGTACATGGTTATTTTGCAATTATCCTTTGATGAAAAATGTTTTATCACTTTAACGCAATACATAAATGTTGATGATTAACAATCCTTCATGATTCACTCATGTTCTTGGAGTCTAGAAATGGTAAAAACAATACCTTGATAAATTATTCAAGATAAAACATTATATTGTACTTAGAAATGATGAGATATAAGCTATGATCTATTTCTCTAGTTTTGATAATTCTGAAATAAAATTGTTAACACGATTACTTAGGTTATCATGCTAGTTAAAGAAATCATATGTTAATGGAATGTGTACTTATAACCTAATTAAATCAACTAAGGGGAGGTTGTGTGACTAAACTATAACCACCAGAAGTTGTTAGAATTGGTATTTGAGAAATCGAAGTCAATAATAATGTTTCTACTTTACCAAACTACTTGCCTACTTAAATTAACATTCTCGTGGTAATATGAGATTAAGCAATGGTGTACTTGAAAATACGCATGCTACTTTCTTTTATGTCATAGAATATGTTCACTTAGAAATGAGGGGCTATTCTATTTTATATTATTTGGGCAAGTTTATCACATGTTTACTTAATAATCATCAAGGAAGAATGGAGTGGATTATTGATCTTAGATGGTAACCTTCATGTAATTGAATTACTCATTTGGAATTTCTCTTCTCGTCACCTATATATATATATAAGTATTTCTATTTTATAAAAAGTTGAAAATCCACCCCAAAATGATTAAAACTCCCTGATTGAAGTAAAACGAAGATTCATTATTAGAAACATTTGTGTCCACGGATCGATTCTTGGTTCTTACCAATACTATTCTACATATACGATAGGTACACTTGCCTATTTTGTGTGTGTATAGTCTTAGTGGAAATCACTTTTATGAATTTAAAACACGATCTTGTGCGAAAGCTAAATCTCCATCCATAATATATTTATAAGCACTGACGCACCACATCAACTATCTGCGGGTTGATCAAGACGTCTTCAGAAGTCATCCGCAAGATATCCCAATCATGCGCAAAGATGACTAGAGGGTGACGTTAAAGAATCAGCTGTAACTAACTTCCTTCTAGAAGATTTACGCGAAGATCTTTCCTTGGAAAGCACGTAATGTAACAGCCAATTAAAAAAAGACATCTTGCGAGGTTGTGATAACCGTGCACATGGCCACCTAACTCGTCCTATCACATGCGGACACGTGTCCAGGTTGTTACAAAGCATCTTTTAGAAAATGACAGTTGTACCAATAATATTCTCTAACCATAAATACCTCTTTCATCATCACAAGGTATGGATTCACACCTCACTTACCACACTAAATACTTAAAGTATTTTTCTCTCTTTAGAACGTTACTTATTCTCACGTCAGATGGTGGTTACAGGAAGACCGACCTCCCCCCCTCTTGTCCTTCCCGTGACGAGCTTACGGTGGTTGTTTTGTAGGTTTCCGTCATCGGACTTACAAGGTTGAACTCGTACCATCAAGTTGTAAAATACTCGACCCGTATCCTATGGAACCATTGGTCTAACCTATCCAGGTTTAGACTCGTGATTCTTCACATACAAGTCGGATATTTAATAAACAACAATCCAAAAAAATGACTCTCAAGAGTCAGATCTTAACACAACGAACATATGAAAGAAACATAATCAATCGTACTCTAATCATACTCTGATGTATAAGATATGTTCATAAAAAACCCATAGAACGAGAGGAATTGTCGACGAGACGAATCCATAACTAAGACTAATACAATAGATTCTCTCAAAGAAACCAAGAAAACAATTTGAATAAATCTGATTGTCAAATGAATGATGATAGCCCTGGTAGATTTGCTGTAGATTGCCTTGATTGTTGAGAGAGAGAGATTATGAACGCATGAGATAAAGCGTAGAAGATGAACATGTCTTTTTCTTCTGTGTACATGTACTTAAGCCCACTATCCTTAAGCTCACGAACAAAGTGCTACAGCCTACAGGCCCATAACCCACTCACTTGCATTCAAGCCAAATTGCATCCTAGCTTATTAATCACCAAATAAACTCGTATGTAAAAATAAAATACACAAAAATAAATATAAGCACAATCGGATTTTGGATACAAATTGAAAGAAGGATAGTGATACTTCATATTTCCAAAATGTAACAAGTTTTATCCAGGTTGTATTCAAGTTGTAAATGAAGTTATGTTTGGGATTCCTTATTTACACTTCCTTTAGACTTATTTAAGGAGTTTTTGATAAGTTACAATATTCTAACTTATCATAACTCATTTTTCCTTCTTTAAAAACTTAAAATAGTCACATTATTTAAACACTCGTTTAACTTACAAAAGTTAATAAGTTATAAAGATGTAAAAATAAGGAATCCCAAACACCCCCTGAATTTTTGTTTATATATAAGGACAACTCACACTCTATAATTATGCTTTTAAGTTGCACATTTTTCTCAACCACGAGAAAAATTTGTAAAATTTGAAAGCTTATAAATAAGTTTTAGGATGACAATGCTTGGAACTGACTCAATAATGAAGCTAGTGTGGGTTAGGCGAGTAGGGCGGAAGATAAACCCATAAGATGTTAGGGAGAAAGGGGGTAATGGGTTGAGCTATGTGGATGTTGCATCTCTTTTGAGTTGAAGTAAAACTGTAAGAGGCATGTCTTTCATAGTTGAGACGCATGTTCGATTCATGCTTGGGCCGGTTCAACACATATCTGGGTGAATGGGCGAATCAGAGCTATAATCCTGAGTTTGAAGCCGACATGGGGCAAGGGTTTTCATTCAGTTCTATCAAGAGGTATGGTCTCACAACAGTCGAAGAGTCGATCTTGGACATAGCCTCGAGAGTTTAGGTTAACATGTCAAATCCTTTGTTGTTAAAAAAAAAGTAAGGTTAGATAAATTAATTAATCGGTTAATGAAATTGACGTGGGTTGCTAGATGGATGCTCTTGTCTACCTTAAGTTATAAACGGGTAGGAAGTTGAACAAATAAATTATACATATGTTTTCATTTTATACATGTGCGGGTTGTCCTATGTATAATTTTAGTGCCTTCCAAACAATAACTCATGTTTATACAAAATCTAGTCACAAAACTTGTTTATCTACTGTTGTTTGATCCTTTAATATAGAAAAAGAATTAAACTACAGTTACAATAAAGAAAGAAATTTAATAACTTTTGGAATATGAGGTTCTTATCACATCAAAGATTGTTTTTGTTTGTTGGTATCGAGGTATTGACCCTAAACAGTAGTTCAGGATGCGACGTTTCTGCCTCTCTTTACAGTCCCCATCATCTTAAATTTATGCAACCTCAAGAATGTTGATCGCTATAAGTTAGTCAACTTTAACTTTTAAGGTTAGTGGGTCCATTAGGTCGTGATTAAGAGTTTTATTTTAAGGTTGTGTTATAGAACAACTAGGTTTTTATGGTTCTTCACGCGATAATTTTTACGGTATGTTGGTGCATATGCAAGTCGAGAAACGAAGTGATTTTTGATAATAAATCGGCAAACTTGTCTAGAATTGTGGAAGATATTAAGGCTTTGGGTTATCTTTGGATCAAATACCGATCCCTGTTTAGTAGCATTTCTTGAAAAGATTGGTGTAATTTTTCGATGTAAGTTCCGCCTTTTGCTTGTTGGTTCAAGCGTCTTAATAGTTTGTTGAATGAAATTTTCCTTTCTAAAAAAACGTTTTTTTTGGTTATTGGGTGTTATTGTTACACAAATAACGAGATAATATCTTATTTCATTTGTTGTGAGATAACTATCAAGAGTTAGTTCCCGCGTATTGCCACATAATCATTGTTTTTATATTTATTAATTTACTTTTAATGAAATACAACTAAAAATATTAAATTAGTTAGTGTTTGGGACTCGGATATATGAGTGGATGATGGTTGAGACTTGAACCGTCCCCGGGGTACTTGAGTGAGAAATGGTTGGGATTGGAACATTAACTCGAGCGGTATTATGTTACACCGTATCCTGTATGTGTTGGTTGAAATAATAATAGTTATTTGGATCGACTGGCGTAACGCTTCTCTACATTGGGTTCCTCGGGTCCTACACGTTGTACAACGGGCTCTGGTTTGGTTGCATTACGAATTTTTGTAAAAAATAAAAGAGTATTTTGGTGTGGTGTAGAAAATAGAAGAGTATATTGGTGTGACGTGGAGTATAAAATGCGGTGTGATATATAATGTTTTAAATAAATTAAATATTTTGTAATTTTAATTGTTTGGCGCCTACTAGAAAAGGGGGGGGGGGGGGCGTCTAACTCTCCCATCTTGAGAGTAGTTGAGGTGGTGTTCAATGTTCATGGCGCCACCATGCCATCTAAGAATTCTTTTTGAGGAGATACTGGGTTTGAATTTCCGAAGTGTCAAACTAATAACGGACTGTTGAAATTTCGTATAAGGTCTCCAACTCAAGTATTGATGATTAGTATTTAGTAAACCTAATGGCTTAGCACGAAAGCAAAACACAATTAAAAAAATAATATTTTGAATAAATTCTAATACATACAAATCAAACCCACGAGTCATGATGACCCAGTTAACTTGAACCAAAATAAACAAAACCTTAGTTTTTAAGCGTGCTAACGAAACACGAGCAAATCGCTCAACTCAATTTTAGTATATTAAAGTCTCCAGACATACATGAAAAAATGAGTATAGCAAAATACGGTGAGTGAATGTTCATTATTTTAAAATAATATATAAAAGTTAAATTGAGAGAATTTGTTATAAAATTTAAAATAAGGGTAGTATTTTATTTTATTTTTTTAATATCAACTCTACAACACAATATTTGTGTTATACATACATGGACCGATGAGACACCAAAGCCTATTCAATAAACACTAGTTATACAAGGACCACTGAGACTCCAAATCTGACTGAAATTCTGTATTTTAACAAGAAGAAACAAACAAGAGAAATCAAGATAACAGTATAGCTTGAATCCAAAGTGATATAATATTTTAGGTGGTACATCAATTAATGGTCACAAGACAAAATCAACATGAAAAACAAGCTAAAAATATAACACAATGGTTTGTATGAAATTATACGTTGGTCCATAACATCTAGGGTATAACTTCAAAAATTTTCGTGAATAGTCAAACTTTTGGCATTTATAGCCGATAGTAAGCGGACCATCCTTGAAAATCGTTAAAAATTTTGGGCTGGAAGCGAGAAAATGTCTGGGCCTTTGATAAAAATATAATTATAATTATTGGGCTTAAACATTTATATGTATAAATAGGCTTATTTGTTATGATTTTAATTGTACGAATAATTTTTTTTTATAGAAATGGGCTTAAATAAAGTAATTGAGTTTATATATTTACATACATATATATAAAAAAATAAAAATTTCAGCCTACCGGGACGCCGAGCCCTCCTTCAAAGTCGGCCTTGTAAGCCATTGAAGCTTTTCATGTACGTCACAAATGAGGGTTACCAGATTATTTCATTTTTTTATATCATGTTTTCTTTTTGTTATAAATATTACATTGATTCTTCTCTTAAATCCTTTTTTACCCATGTAACTAAACTTTCGTTAAAATTTTTGAGTTCGAATATATTGTTTATAAGAAACTTTTACTTTTTTTCTTTTTTATTAGTTTTATTATTAAATTGGAAGTTAACACCATTCCTTAAACTCTAATCTTTGCTTTGCTCAAACTCAATTTGTTTTCATCGATTCTGTATATCAAATCATTTGATTCTAAAATTAATGATTCAACCTGGGATCCTAGATAGTTTGTCTGATCTAACTTGATAGTGTGACATGTATAGTTAGGCTATGTGTAGTGGATGTGCTATAAATGGGGGCGAATTGTGACACGTGGCGCCCAGTCAGCATGGGGTTAGAATTTGTTTTTGGGGTGTAAGAGCATCCACAATGGGGTGCAATACCCAAGGTTTGGATGATGTGGCAAGAAAGGAAAACAAGTGTGGACTTAATTTGTTATTGTGGGACTAAAGTTTGATTGGTGAAGTTTGTTTATGCAAACTTGCAACAAACAAGGGGTGGTGGGTCCATTTTTGCACCCTCTCACATGGACATATACATATATATTATATATATGGTTTTAATAATATTTTAATGAAGTTTGTAAAGTTTTGTTGTTGTGGCAGAAAATTGGGGTTTTTGTAAAAAGTTTGAAATCTAATGTGGTGTTGATGTGTCGGTTTGTGAAGATTTGTTGATGTGGATGCTCTAATGGTGTAGGGGCTACAATTTGGGCCCACATTTTTTTATTATTTTATTTTTATAATTAAACTAATCAAATAAAAACCAATTTCTTCAAATAATTAAATAAATATGCATTAAAATTAAAAGAAATACAAAAAAATACATAACTATAAATATAAAAAAAACATATAGCTCGGTTGGCGTACATGTTTAGGTTCGGGTCGGGAAATTGAAACGGATAGCTCGGTTGGTTTAGGTTCATCGGGTTCCATTGTACGTTCACGTTCGGTTGGTTTTGCGAATCATGGTGTTGACCGAAAGGAGGAAATAGGTGGTTCGGTTGGTTCGGGTTGTTTCTAGGATTCATTTTGCATATACATATATATACACATATATATATATATAGGGTAAGGATCCTAATAGAACCCTTTGCAAATTGAGAACTTTGAGAACCATTTTGAACCACTAAAAACACCTTTAAAAAAATATTCAAAAAAATCATAAAACAAAAAATAATAAAAATTTTAAAAAAGTAAAAAAACCAAAATTCTTATATTTCATTCCGGATTCATTAAAAAAACAAAAAAAACGTCGTATTATACACATATGTATAATTTTATATAATCTTTGGTTACGTAATATACACATATGTACAGTATCATTTATCTTAAATTATACACACGTGTACAAAAAAAACATATAAATATACATATATGTATATATTATACATATGTGTATATAATTTCGCTAAACTAAGTTTTTTTTATGAAACCGGGATGATAAAATAAGAATTTTGGTTTTTATATTTTTTTTATTTTTGTGTTTTTTTTTATTTTTGGGTTTTTTGTGGTCCAAAATGGTTCTCATAGTTCGCAATTTAAAAAAGGTTATCTCATGATCCTGATTCTATATATATATCACACACAACACATATACATATACATATACATATACATATACATATACATATACATATACATATGTATTATACAATAGTAATATAGTAATAATAATAATATAATATAATAATAATAATCTCCATCTCTTCCAGGCGACAAAAGAACCCCGCCCCAATTCGCCCACATATCGCCGGGGGGGGAGGGGGTGTTCTCGCCCCTTCGCGCCCACAATTCGCCCGAGCCCACGGCCACTACACATAGCCTTAGAAGCTAGGTTGTATATATTTTGGCATCATAAATACCATTTTATACGCATTTATAAGGCGAACTTCCTAATGAGTTTGAAGAGTTTGTACTAGTTGTAAGATTAAATATATAATTATATATATTTATATAATGGCCGTTATAATCATTTATGTTATAATAGATCAAAATATTAACTATACCTTATTATATGTATTAGTTTGGCAATTGTTTATGGGTCATATTACCTATAATTAACTAATAAATAGTTTCCCCTTGGGTGTATATAAAGAGAGATAAGTATTAACATCATAACCTAATCACACACATGTAACAATTTTGTATGTCTTATCTCTCCTAAACCGGATTCCTCTCAAAAACCCTAACATCATCCTTAATTATACATCCTAAAGGAGAACTCGATCAACATGACAAACATGTCGACTACATCATACTCTGTTGCGGTTACTACTCTCCATGTTGTAACAAGTTCATATGTTTATTTTTATTCATGTTTTCTATTACTTACATGAAGAACTGATCAAAAGTAGTTCTTTCACTTGTCTTTTGTTCGATTATGGTAAGGAAAATCTATTAAAAAAGTAATGTTCTTATAATATTAAGTGAGATTTCCGTATAACATTAGCCAACAAACATGTCTCATGGTAAAAAAGAAGAGATTCTTTAGTATAAAGAAACGAGATTACGGTAGCACCAAGACTCACAACATGAAGAGTGTTGGAAAGACCAAGTCTTCAATTCCCATAGAGTTTACTCAGACAAACCTTCTTTATAACGTTTTGTGTTATTTTGTGCAAAACTGGTTTCTCATGCAACTAGAGTCCCTTTGCAGAAAGCCAACCATGACACGAAGTTATTCCATTTGATTAACAAGGCATTTGTTTAGTTGTAAAACTAAGACTAGAATCATGTAAATAAAATAATATGTATTTAAAGTGTTATTTTCGTTCTTAATGTTTAGGCTATGCAACTTTACAAAAAAAAAACTTTTCTTGGTAGTTTGACTTTTTTAGTATACGAAGCTTGCCATTTTTTTACCTAATACCCAACAAGTAACTATTTGACAAATACCCGTCAGGTTTTGAACGAGCTTTAAAAACTAGGTATGAGTTTTGGAACATCTAAACTCGTCCCAAATATAACTCATTGCCATCATTGTCTTTGTTTGACTGTTAAATATCCGAATATAACCGAACTAAACCTTGTATTTTTATGTTTTTTTAATTCAATATTTTATACTTGTTTATCTAGCTTCAAACATTTATATTATATATATCTATAATGTAACTTAAAACACCATAATCATGTTATGAAACGTCATGTTTCATATTTGAAACTTTCTACTTGAGCTTAAAACACCAAAACCAAACCGATTTCAATTAAATTAAAAGAAAAAAAGACATAAAAAATAAATTAAACAATTAACCGATATTAAATGAAAATGACCCATCACTAACAGTTAACTGACTAATCAGTTATGGACTTATGGTTATGGTTATGGTTAAGCAACGCGCCGACCCCTACCTTACCACTAAACCGTACTAGAAGGCCAGGAGGACACAAGTTAAATCTTAACTTTTTTTTTTTGTTTTGTTAAAAATATTTTTTTTTGTTTTGTTAAAAATGAAATTATTAAATTAAAGAAAGTGTTTACGCAAAGAATGAAACACTGTTGTTGCATGTGGAGGTGTCGCCGACTTGAGCAGTCTAGACTGTTACAGTTACAGGCAGAACTGAACGACGACCGTGGCGTTGACTCGGAGATATTTAAGTAAGTACTGACTGACTGACTGATTGGACCGCCGACGTTCACCGGAGAATATGAAAGCGTGTATTCCGGTGAATAATATTAGGCTGAGGGGTGTGGGGCGCTAACCTGGGCGCGAGAGCCCCTCCGCTCGCGCCCCCAGGCGCTAACCCCACACCACCGGGGCGCGAACGGGGCGTGAGCACGAGCCCCCAGGCAGGCGTGAGTGTGGTCGCGGGTGAAGAGAGAGAAAAGTGAACGTTGGAAAGTATAAAGAGCCTTTAACCAACTTCAAAATTAAAGAAAAGTGAACGTTGGATTAAAATAAAAAAAAAAAAAAAGTCCTATATAATACACAACTTCATATCAACCATATCAAAACACAACTTCAAAATAAAACCCATTTCAACCCATCTTCCCAACTTTTTTTTTTTAAAAATGTCTGGAAATTGATACCCAAACCTAGATTCAGATTACATTGACGACGATTTATGGTCGTCACCAGACCAACCGATGTTTTATTCGGGGCCGCAAGAAACATCCGGCTTTCAACCATCCAACATACAACCGTCTCCTAACTTTGTTGTTCCAGAGACACAAGAATCACACGGTGATGCTACGGGAGCAAGAAGACGCGTCCACCGGAAAAAACAACTTGCAACGGACGGGCCGGGACCGGCTTCGACTCCGAGGACGAAACGGAAAACCACTCCGTGGTCATCGGATGAGAAGGAAGCCTTGTGTCGGGCTTGGATAGTCATTTCTGAGGATCGGCGTTGCGGTAATTGTTTTAACGTTTTTAAAAATGATTTTTAATAAAAAAGTTAAATAAAAAAGTTAACTGGAAATCTAATTTAATTATTCATTTTGCAGCCGACTACCAAAAAAGCAAGGTTTTTTGGACAAAGGTTAGGGAGACGTTCTATACGCTCGTTGGGAGTACAGAGCGAAACGCCGATATGATTTCGGGTCGGTGGTCCGAAATCAGAAAATTTGTCGGCTTGTTTACTAATCTTTTCAACAGGAACGCCAGTCGTATGAGACCAAGTGGCAGTGATGATTTGGCGGTTTACAATTTCACGGTCGAAGAGTGGAGGCAGGAGTGTTTGCGGAGGTATGGGATGGTGAAGACGTGAGACGATTTAAAGTTGTGGGAGAGGTTGAAAAGGTGTTCCAAGTGGGTTGAGCTGGGGGCGCCGGACCTTGATGCGGAAGTAGGGCCGAAACGGACTAAAACTAGTTCGTCTGGAGCGTATAGCACTTCCGCCGGGTCGGATTGCCGCGTTGGATTCGACCTAAACATTGCGGGGGAGGAAACGTCTTCACCGCCGAGGAGGCGGCCATTGGGAAGGGACGCCAAGGGGAAAAAACCGGCTGAGGGGGGAGCCGTAAACATCGTCGATCTTGTTGAATCCCTCAATAAATTCAACAAAACCATGGAGGTGGTCTCTAATGACAAAAAGGAAAAAAGTCGAATGAGAGATTTGGACTTCCTTACTAGAGACTTCAGTAACCTAAATCCGGTCGATCAAATGCTGATGGAAAAGCAAAAGGAACGTATCCGAAAGAGGTTGATCGAAGAAGACCAAGCCGAAGAATAAGAATAATGTTTTTTTTAGTACTTTTATTTTTATTTTATTTTTAGATATTAATGTGTTTTTTTCATTAATGTGTGTTTTTTTAATAATTTATGAGTTTTTTTAATAATACGTTTTTTGAATATATTTATAAAAAAATAAAAAAAAATCCGCTGGAGCCCCTGCTCGAGCCCCTCCACACCAGGGCCAGGGGCTCCACCGGGGGCTCCAACACCCCCCTTATCCAGTTTCTCTCTCTGCCACACGTCATAATATTATTGGCTGGAGCCCCCACTCGCGTCCCCATTAGAGCCCCCCACACCCCTCAGCCTTAGCTAAAACCTGGAGGGCGTGACACGTGGAGACCTTTGATGAGAATGGGACGGGTTAGATTAATTGAGTGATGATGGTATATTGTAGCAACTGCTAGACGACTGTAGACCAAATATTGGGGGAAGATTTTCTTTTATTTCTTGTATTATTATTATTTATTAATTAATATTAATAATATTAATTGAGGTGGCATGCAGTTGCAGGACAGGGTGAGGGGTTGCAGTAGTGTGGCGGCGTTTGCAGGAGTCATGTATCCTAAAAACCAAACACTAGTTCAAAACTCCCCACCTTAAAATAATATAAAAATATTCCATTATTTTCTGTTTTTCTCTATTTTTGTTTACATTTTTTTATTACTATACATATTTCTTTAATTCTTGTATTTTTTATGTAATAAAATATCGTATGTTTGGTTTTTTAATTTTATTTATTATAAGTAGTTATTGATATACTTAAGATTTAATAATTAAAAAGTTTCACAAATAAATGGGATGTTATAACTTGGTTTAAAGACTATATAAACTTATGACCCGTTTACTTTTTATACTATAAAAATATTTTTAATTATAAATATTTTTTTTAAATCTGATTTTAATTTTTAGTATATTTCTATTTTATAAGATTTTCATATCAAATATTTAGTGAGATTAATTTTTAATTTAATGAGATGTTATAAGTTATAACCCGTTTAATAAACTATCTGGGTTTCGTGAGACTCGTACCCGTGAATTCGGGTAAAATGCATGAAAAGTCTCTATTTACAAATAATGAATCTGGTAGCTTGAGAGAATATATGGAGCAACCAGAGAGATTTTAAAGGTTTCGTTTATATATATATATATATATATATATATATATATATATATATTGTAGTGGTAATCGGTAAGTGTTTGGGTTTTTTAATTGGAGCATTTTTTTTAACGGTGACTTTCATAGTTAAGTTATCTCACTGCACGAACACGTCGCGCCCCGCCACCCCACTCAAACCAACTATGTTGACATGATAGGGATCCACGTTGGCATCCGAGTTTGGCTTGGCGTTCCCTGTAAAGCCCAGTTGGCTCACCCCGCCCGAAGACACGACATATTTTAATGCTTTGGTAAAATCCAGTCGGAATCAGGATTCGAATCCGGGACATCCGGGTCATCCATCATGTTTCTGGTCATTGGGATAAGCTCTATTGGTTTTTAATTGGAGCATTTAAATCTCATACTTTGTCTTTAACCTATATTAATTTAACTAAAGATTATATTTCCTAAACTTTTTTAATGGTAATATATCTCATTCAATCTTCGTATTTTTTCTATTCAATTAAATAATATTTCTTATTTTTACATTTTTCACCTTTCTTCCACTCAAAAAAAATATTTTAAAAATATGGCACGTAACTAGCGAGAAACAAATTTAGAAGATTGGTTTGTTTTCACATATAAAATGAGATAGCGGATGAGACATTTTAGGAGGTATTTTTTACCTTTTTTTGGTTGCTCTCTCAAGTTTAGGATGAGGTTAAGAATGAGATTAAGAATGGGAGATGAGATGTGAATGCTCTTTGGAATATTGTCCTGTTCGAATATAGCTTCCACAGGTTTCCATCTTTTTAACTTTTTTTAAAAACCACATGTCCGAGCCGTTTAAGTTTCATTATATCTCACTGGTTAACTGTTAGCAATGCCTTGATGATGCCATGAGAATTTGAAGATAACGGTTTCTTTGGATTAAAGAAGTTACTAAATGTAAAAAAAAAATAATTAGTTGTATTTTTCATTTATGAATTGTAAATGAATTTACACAAAATTCAAAATGAACATTGAAAAGCCTCAAGTGAAACAGGT
This sequence comes from Bidens hawaiensis, assembly GCF_021521415.1. Lineage (NCBI taxonomy): Eukaryota > Viridiplantae > Streptophyta > Magnoliopsida > Asterales > Asteraceae > Bidens > Bidens hawaiensis. The sequence goes on from NW_027505004.1 coordinate 169,765, forward strand.
CTTGTTGCATTAAAGCTACTAATAATGTACCCACATGAAAATTATAATTTTAACACTTATGAAAATTACATGTTTCTAGAATATCTTAAAATGAAAAAGAAAAATGTTGGCTTTCATGGAACCAAAAGGGTAGAGGTGAGAATAAAACATATAACGTAGTCACTAGAGTTCCATTATTGTTTGTTAGCTTTTATTAAAGTTACATGTAGACCAAATGCTTCAATCCACTGTTGTTTCTTTTCATTTTCTAAATAAATTATTTGCATTATGTAACTCAATAAAATTAAATAAGTATTACAAACACATGTTGTTCTTAACAGTAATATCACGAACATTGTTTTTATTTTCTCTATTATATATTCTTATATGTAATTTTCTTTCAGTTTTTTGTTATATATATACACACAGTACTAGTCTATACTTTATACTCTTATATCCTTAAAAATTGCTTTCTGTGTGCCATTTAGCGGTGTAAATTAATGTCGCCTTTAACTTGTACGTTTTTCGTACCCAAACAAATAAGGTCCAACATGTATAAAAGTGGTGATGTAAATAAGGCGTCCACGACCATTACAAGTACCAAATCAAAGATGAGAACATGCAATGTGATCGGCCTCTTCTTCTCTATGTTGCAAAAAGCCATGTGGTAAAAGAGACAACCACGTCTCTGATCGTTATAATCTACAAGATAGGGATCCCTATGCCAAGATGCATGACTATGAAATCGCATATCTCATACTTATGTAACAACTATTTTCTAACCAAACTCCAAAATGTGAAAGCTTGTAACCAAACTCCAAAACGGGATGAATACACAAGAAAGAAAATGCAACTTCAATCATGGTTGATTATTTATGTACCTTTCGTCTCTCTCATGTTAAGTATTTTATTTTCAGCCTTGAAATGTTTCCTTCTTTCAGAGATAAATATATCACATTCCTAGCTAACATGCACTTTAGATAACTATACGAGTTGTATTGATCAAACATACAAGAATAAAATAAAGCTTTGAAAAGGAAAATTGTTCTTAAACATCATAACTTATCTTGATGTAGCTATCACAAAGTTTGGTCTCGAATAATACTTTAGGTATAACATAGTGCGCTTAAGTTTTTCAACATTTGCTGGTTTGTTTTTGTAGGTTTGAATAAGGACCCGTGAGGCATGCATTGCACCCATTAATGTCCTTTTATCATACATATACAACAAGTAATGAATAATTAATAAAGATTAGCAATAGTTGTTTATCTTGGCCATGGTGCAAATTAGTGGTCGAACATTCAAAATCAATTGCTATACGAGTAAACAAGACATGGAGTGTAGACATTCATATCTTTACCTTAGTGAACTAGTTATATGAGACTGCTCATAATGGAGACTCTATCCCCTTCCATATACCTAAATTATAAGAAATATATATAGTCTTGTTAATTTTCAGCTTTACATTCGAGTCCTCGTCTCTATAACCCATACAACAAATTATATGGTATACATACATAATACGATGTTCAGATTATTTAATAAAATTCATATATCATCATTTAATCTTAGCACAATTGAAAATAATTGCATAAACATAATATATTTAATTAATTTTGAACATCTAAATATTTCCATAGTAATTTTATATGAAAGTTTCGAAGGAAATATTTCTGAATCCATCACAATCCATCACAATCGAAGGAAAAAATCATAATAATCAATGTGTCACCTTTTTTATTTTGCTTGTTTAAGTTATAACAGGAGCATCATCATGACATAAATCCTAACCTAGAAACCAATTGCTAAATGCAAAATCACCATTTGATTTAATTATATGAATTCAATTTCTATAATAATTTGTTTACCGTTGATAACTTTTTCTATATATAAAATGCTACCATATAGATGTATCATAAATGTATATAACAAATGATATAAAAAATAGAAAGACCCGGCTTACATGAGCTTAGTGCATTAGTCATGATTTGCTAAACTTATACATTTATGATAATGTGATTGCGGAGTACAGTTCATGAAAACATCATATTAGGGTGGAGGAAGTAGTCATCTCCATCTTTCATTCATGTCTTATCCACTTAAGCATCCTATCGGCTTTCCACCATTTCATCTAAACATCTTTCAAAGGAGTATGGTTCTATTATTACATCTTTCACCATTACTTAATTAAAACTAAAATAAAAAAAAAACTAAATCAATGTTATTTTTAAATTAAAATTCATAATTTAAAACCACAATATTAAAAGTAGTATTAAATAAAATTAAAAAATACATGATTTAGAAATTAATAAAACCACCATTAAAACATTAAATAAAATACTAAACTCATAAACACAAATATTTATAATCGTCAATATCGGAAGAGATGGTGTCAAGATTGCCACGTTAAGTCGGAACCGTCTACCAGTTGGTATACTTTCTTAGAATGTCCCACATCACCATGTGTTTAAACCCACTTCTATGATAGTGTGTTTTGTATACACAAAGGGCCAAGACAATTACGCCCACCTCCTTTTGTCCGTCACATGTGTGGTTAAATCTATCAACTTCGAATTGATTTGGTTTACCATGAATTGGCTTCACCAAAATCATGTTGGAATGCCACTAAATATGCCATCCAAAATTAGCCGTTTTCGACCATGTTGTTCCGATACATACAACTAAGCCGTCACCAATGCTACTTTTTCATCATTAGTTCACACTCTTTGTGGTCCTTTAGGTGCCATTTGTTTTGTGAAATAAAATTTTGAGATAGAATGATGAGACGTTGAAAGAAATTTAGGTGTTGTGTAAAATAATGTTATATAGCTTGTTTATAAATAGGGAAAATATAAGTCAAAGATATTTTTTAAAGAAACAATTGAACTATTAACGGTCATATCACCGTTGCACAAGCAAAGTCTTCGGCTTCTCCAACCTAGTCAGGTTGGTGTTCCCTCGATACCGATGTCCACCCCTTAGGGTTATGGACCTTTTAGGGTACGTAGATATATGTTGTAGGTATGTCTTGACGTCTTAGCTTTTCTAATACTTTTGTTTGCCTTATGAGTACCAATGTTTTATTGTTACCCGGGCGTATAAATCTTTTATACAAGAATATAAGTACTTGAATAGGGTTTAATACTTATTTTTCCAGTCTTTTTTTCTCTTTTATCTGCAGCCACTATAGCTTAACAATCACTCTACATTAACGGAAGTTTAATACTTCCACTGTTGGGACTTTTGTATGGTTGTTTACACCTAATTCTCTTAGCCACATCCTATGTTATTTGGGTTACCATATACCCAATATAGTTCGCATAAAAAATTAAGAGTCAATGTTCTAAGTGATAGTAGCTTCCTATAAACTGAAATAGAAGTGAGCCTTACCACATCACACTTTACTAACCCCAACATTAGTTGTATTGCTATAAATGAAATTATATCAGACACGTTTGTTTGTTATAGTATTTATTTAACTAGTTTTAGAGCCCATGTTACACACATGATAATTCAAATTATAAAATAACAAGTAAAGTAAATAATTACATAACGTATATGAACATAATGTATTACATCAATGTTTATATATATACTATGTGTACATAAATTGATTTTATTTATATCACAAAATGTTTTTTTAAATGAACTTAATAAAAAAATACACCTACAAATTCATACCCGATAACGCTCTTTCTATTAAAAATTTCATTCTTAGTGTCATATATGTATAATTGAAAGAATTTTGGTTATGAACCAATTTCTGAAATAAGACTTCTCATACGATAGTAGTTCTAACCACTCAGTCTAAATACAGAAAGAGCATTACCTTTATAGATATATTTATAAATTTACCACCATTGAAGGAAATGAGAACATTAAATTTTAACAACGAATCCTTTTCAAGAACTATGTTTTTCTAAGCTAAACAATGAAAAAGATTTTGATAAGTTTTAGGGGGCTTTTTCGACTTTGTCATAATGACAACATAAAAACATGTTAACTCATTAAATTTTGTGAAAATTTTGCTTCATTTGAGCGTAGTTTTGTATGACATGCTTCCCATACAACGTTCTGATCACAATTGAAGGAAATGTTAATTCTGACACATATATTTCAAATTTAATAAAAGTTAGAAACATTGATAGGCCTGGTGGTGGCATGTGAAAAATATTCGCAATATTTTCTTAAATTTTAATATTCGAAGGAAAAATAGTCAATTTGTCAAATCCTGAACCTTTTGATTATTTTCAAAAATGCTCTTGAAAATAAATTTGAAACCCCAATCATGTTTAAAATTCGATTTTTCATCCGTTACATTTTCAAGTCAACACTTTGAACCCGTAACAAATTTGACGATAGTCTATTTGCATTCTCAAACTTTTAAAAACACTCAGATATCCCATTTTTGATCCATTACAACTGTTGACCTAAATGTAGTTAACTTGTACTAATCAAACTATTTACTAACTTTTGACCCATAAAAATCAAATTTAAGTTTCACAAAAATACCTGAAACAATCCTTAATTAAAAAAACTAAGAAATTAAATATGATAAACTTTGTTATGTCTGAAAGTGATTGTTATATACTATAATTACATTTTAACACATATATAATTTACTAAATTAACCGAAAAATAAATGGATAGATTTAAAGCATATTTTTAATTTATAAATTTATATGACAAATTACAACAACAACAACAACAATAGATAAATGGATTAATTTTAAAAAAATGGATCGACTTCTAAACATATATTATAATTTAATGATTAAAAAAATTACTTTGTAAAATGAAAGCATATTCGAGTTTTGTTTTTCCTTACAATCTTTTACGATATACATAGTACAATATGATAATGGTGAAATTTGAAATTATATTCTTTTCAATCTTTGACAAACATGGTTGATGTTGTTGATTTTTGGATTTTACCAAGTATATTGGAGTATGTAGTAAAATAATATGTTAATATTTATTTTTTTAAAAATGTATTGATATAATATAAATAGAGTGTAAACAAAAAGTGAATAATTATTGATCTATTACATATATTCGGATTAATTAAGATATTAATTTTGAAGGAAAAAAACTTGGGAAAATTAACTAAAAGATGAAAAGTGTTCACACTTATTTTATTTTATTAGAATAGAAAGATGTAATAAAATAATTTTTTTATAAATGTAATACTTTTGTTTTGTCTTGGAATATAAATCTATCAATAGTATATAGCAGTGTTTTGAAAACCGGTATGTACCAGCTGGTTGAACCAGTTATACCATACCGAATTTCGGTTAGGAAGCTAATATTTAGAGCCCGGTATTTTCGGACGGTTTGCTAAAATAGCGTACTAAGGATTTCCTTTTAAAAACCGGTTTTTAAATTTAAGAGATTTTTGATATTTTTTTACGACCCATATTTTAAAAAATGACATTTAACCTAGTGGATAAAATTGAAATGAGTAAACACAATAAAGGATTCGTTAATGAATAGATTTTGTATCTTGCAAATCCAAGGTTGGTGTCTTTACGTCTTTTGTAATTGATTAATTTTGTACACAATGTACAAACTTACTATTTGACTTGATCATTGTTTGTGTAATGTTTGATTCATGTGTGATGTTTATTAATGTTCATTTGGGTTATTTTTTGAGTTATAGTTGTATTTATATAAAATTACAGAATTCCTGTTTAACCTGATTTAATCTCCCAGTATATTTTGATTCAACCGGTTATACTATTTTTAAACCAAATTCAATCATAGTAAGCCTGTTTTAAAACATTGGTATTTAGCATAGTTTAAAAACATAAAATATAATTTCAAAAAGTGATGATAGGAGTCTATAATTACCTCTCTCATACACGCTATATTTCATATACACACACACAAGTAGCTAGCTAGGGGAGAAAAAAAAAAGAAAAATCCACAAAAAGATTTAGATGTTAACCCCCCCAACCTAGATCTTTGAGTAGTTGACACAATCCGACCTCTACACTCTCCATTACCACATAAATTCACAACCCTTTTTAATTTTTAATTTCTTTTTCTTTTTATTTTTTCTGCTATGGATTTGTGTTTGATCTTTGAACATAGGTTTGGAAGCAGCTTGTCTCTTCTTCAAGCATGTCTGGTTTTTTCTCAATAGAACCCGGAATTGGATTTGGTAAAGTTTACAAAAACCACCATCAAAACCATCATCAAGACCATCTTCAAAACCATCTAGATCAAGAACATAACAACAATATAATCAGCCCTTACAGTTTGTATCTGTTCAAGAACGAGGAGATCTACAACAAAAGTTTTGAATTATGGCAGCAGAATCATGAACATAATAATAATAATAATAATAATATTACTAAAGGTATGAGGCAAGGAGTGTACGGTAGCGGCGGAATGAATTGTCAAGATTGTGGAAACCAAGCCAAAAAAGACTGTCAACATATGCGGTGCAGAACTTGCTGCAAAAGCCGTGGTCTCCAGTGTCAAACTCACGTCAAAAGCACATGGGTTCCGGCTGCCAAACGTCGTGAACGACAGCAACAACTCATGTCTTTAGCTCATCAGACTTCAGGCAACCAGCAGTTGAGTTTGGTGATGAGAGCTTCTGGTAGTGATACTCAAACTCCCAAGAGACCAAGAGAGGATCATGTTAACCGAGGTGTTGTTGTTTCCGGCAGCCGTAGCGGCGGTGGCGGTGGTATGGGTGTGATCTTGCCTGGTTCACAACATCAAAACACTTCAGGTAATTAAGTTTCGCGGTCGAAGGTTCAAGAAACAAACAAAATATTCGGTCCAATAATTGAGCTTTGTTTTGGAAAATAATATTGTTTTTTGTTTATCAATATTGATTTATGATTTGATGGAGTTAATAATCTATATATATAGATTAGCTTCATAATTCAAGGCTTGTTTATGCTTTGAAATCTGGGCTATTGTCTCTATATCTATTAAACACCGGCCTAATATCTATGTAAAAGTATGTGAAATATCAATACACATAGTTAAGTGTGTTTTCACTGTGTGTAGATCATGCTACCCTCCAATCCTCCATAGTTGACCTATTTACTTATTTTTTTAAATTTTTATTTAACGACAAATATTACTCGTACTCTCCGGTTTACGCTCTGATAAATATAAACTGCTTTACTTTTATACTAATGAATATAAATGACTTTAAATTTATTATACAGGGTTAGAAGTAGGTAACTTTCCCGCGGAATTGAGTTCTCCCGCGGTGTTTCGTTGCGTTAGAGTGAGTGCAATGGACGAGGCGGAGGAGCAATTGGCTTATCAGACGGCGGTGAGCATCGGCGGACATGTTTTCAGGGGAATATTATATGATCATGGTCCAGAGAGTCGATACCATCACTCTGGTGAAGGTAGTTCGTCCGGTGGTGGTGCTGGCCAGCTTCAACAGCTTAATCTTATTACTTCGGGCACGACTGCTGCTCCTACTGAGCCCACCGGTAATATTAATCAAGGGGTCAGTTTTATCGATCCGGCTTCGACTTATCCGACGCCGTTTAGTGCATTCATGGCGGGTACGCAATTCTTCCCACCACCAAGATCTTGAAAACTCATGAAATCCTAATTATTGGTATGAACTTTTGTTTATTCTAACAAGAAAAGGCATTAATACTACATTTAATTAGATTTTAGTAGGTATTAATGTTTTTTAAGTTTTGAATACTCATTAAAATATGATCTGTTAAAGGTACGACTAAAGTGTATGGAAATTGAAGGAGTTTGGGATGGTTTATGACTTATGAGATGTAATTTAATGTTTATTTCTTGGAATTTCAGTCAGTAATTAATTCTTTTTATTAGCATCTCTTTGTAGAAATTGGGAGTAATAAACCCTTATAAATACGTAGTTATGAATATTAAAATGAACTACAAGATTCTTCGTTCATGTGACAAAATTAATAAAAACAATATTCCACAAACAAATAAACTACAAAAAAGTACATTTTATTTTATAAATGAAAGATACTCCACACGAAATATAATTGTTTGATTGTTTTATTATAATATCCCCAGTTACACATACTATATTCAAAATAACGGTTGCTTTGCTATGCAAAATCTGTTGCTTTAAAAATGTTTTTTTTTCTTTTTACAAAATTTTAATATTTTAGTTAAATTTTGAATAGATGGAACAACATTAATTTATTAATGTGTTATAAGTTGACTATTTTCCTTTTGTTCCTCCAGCTTCTTTTAGCAGTGATTCTTGCATTCTGCTGCATTTGTATGGTTGCATTGGGTTCTTTCTCTTGTGCTTGTTTAATAATATTATTAATATATAATATATATAATTCACAGACCAGATTTCAATTTGGCATGACTTTTTGATTGGTTTTTGAACTCGAGGTTGCTTTTACCTGGTAATTGTTTGCCGGTTTCGAGGTTGCTATAGGGTTCTCTTTTCTCTTCCCAGCCATATTTTACTTCATTATTTATTAATATTTTATAATTATATCGTATACATATGTTATGTCATATGTGTCTCGTAGGTTTACCATAAAAAGATTATTAAATATTCTGTTTTATGATTCTTGTTGTTTGTATACGGCATGAGATTGTAAATATGTCTCATTTTAGAATTTGAAGTAAACACCGGAACCTAGAAGATAATCAATAAAAGAATTGTTGGATGGTACAAAATAATGAAACCCTAGAACCTTTTGTGCTTACTTTTTCTAATATCCATAATTACTGGTGCATTACAAATTACAAGTGTACTAATAAGCTCTTATTATGATTTTTTTTAATATTATGTTCCTTATTAACATTGTTATATCATTTTATACTTGTAATTGTACATATATAAAAGCATACATGCATGCATGTATGGATATGCATGTGTATGGATGCTTATTTCTATGTTTCATTCAATTAGGGTCATGTCCGCATATATATATATACCCATATGTATACATATATACACATGTATAGTACAAATCCCAAGGACTGTAAATAGAAGAGAATAACATTTTCTTTTCATCCAAACAAAAGTGAATCCACCCCCTTCTCAGAAGAATAAGAAACTGGTAGCTTAATTTGTAGCCATCTGCTTGGGTGTTTTTTTAATTCTGAATCAGTATGAGCATATCTAATTCCTTGAACATCTCATAAAGTTGAACCAATGAATCGCGAATAACCGTCTGAAAATAAAAAAAAAAATACATTGGGAAAATGGACATGAAGAAGCTAGTTAAGCCATAAGAGCGGCTGTTTGGTTGTGATTTTGATTTATTATATATATATATATATATATATATATATATATATATATATATATATATATATATATATATATATATTGTTTTAATTCATTGATTGTTCAACATCTTCTGCCCAGTAAATAGGGTTGTTCACGAACCGAACCGAACGCGGGCATGCTCATACTTGGTTTGGTTTGAAAGCGAGCCGAACCGAGCGGATTGAATTTAAAGAAACGAGCGATATCTTTATGCTTGAATTTGGTTTGGTTTTGAAACCGAGCGGCTTGGTTCGGTTTGGTTTTGCTTGATTTCGTACCAAGTTTCCAATTTTAAATTTCTAAAACTTCAAAATATTATTAATTCAAGACTTTCAACATCTAAATTGTCTAAACTTTCACATTTAAAATGTATAAAACTCATAGATAACAACAAACATGTATAAAATGACTGGCTATTGTTTTAAATTTGAACTTTGAATTCAACACAAAAAAGGAAAATTTTAAAAACTTTAAAAATAGTATACTTTTATATATATACATAAAGTTTATATATAAAACTAATAAATAAAAAATAATTCGAGCAAAATGAACCGAACCAAACCGAGCGAGGCTTTGCTCGTGCTTGGATTGCTTTTAAACCGAACTAAGCCGAACGGCTCACTTTCAAACCGAGCCGAAATCGAACGAGTATTTTTCGAGCAAAATTCGAGCGAACGATGAACGAGCGGCAAACGCCGAGCAGTTTGGATAGTACTACCAGTAAATGTGCATGTGAAGAGTTAACTTTTATGCGCTGTAACATACATTTATGTGAACCACCTTTATAATACATTAATATATACCCCACAGTAGTTTATTATAACCACAATCATTTTGTAGGAATTTTTAATGAGTATTCTAATCATGTTCGTTAAACCTTCAAGTCATAAACTTTGGCTGTTGAAGTTTAGCATGAATTAGTTAGTACAATGTGTACTCCATATAGAAGCTTTACTTTCGGACCATTTCTTAATTAAATTTGATTATCTTTATACCTACCTTAATCATGTTATAATGACATATATCATAAGAGCACCTCCAATGAGAATCCTAAATACGGCTGCCTGGTTAACGTACACATGTCTGGCCGTCCGCGCTGCCCCTCTTACAGCAAAATACGTCTTTTCTTTGTATGAACCCATCCTTGTACATGACGTCCCCCGAAAACAGCTAAAGACACATTGTGAGTGTTGTGAAGCAGGATTTGTCCCTTAATTAAAAGGTCAACTCTTTTGAAATGGAGTTGTTAGTAGGTGATGGGGCAGTCTAAAAACCCTATACATAATAAATAAAGGTGCAGATACAGAAAGATGCCTTTAATAGGGTACTAGTTTTGTGGAGTATGTGTAAGAAACACTAGGATTAACAAGGTTACCTGAGTTGATGAAAGTTCTGATTCAAAACAAGTACCTCTTGATTAGGACACTACACTCTTTAAGGATAAACATACTTTCTGGTGCTATCTTCTTTTCTAGTCCTCTATGTATTTTGTGTGTGTGTTTTGACAGCAACACAGATTTAGGAACCGCGTTTGTTTTGTTTCTGATACTTAACTTTTTATGGTTGAAAAGCTGGTCATTTAGACGCATATGCATTATGGCACATGCATGTTTTTGAGTTAGATGCATATATTTCTGTCTTGTTGGATTTGCCTAAATGTACCCATTCAAGAGTTTTATGTTTCAGTTTGATGATAACTAGATACTTGTTTCTTCTATTTTATCTTTTAACATTTTATTTTTGTTTAAGGCTAATTTGTCAAGATTTGATTAAACCCTAAACTTAAATATCTTTAAGAAATATACATATATTTTTTCCCAAACCATTATACACATCTAGGGTTTTTATTGTAATAGTGAATTCAAATGATTGGAGATGGAAAATGCCCTTTAATTTTGGTTTTTGGTTTTGTGGGTTTTAAATTTCACTAAGATATAATTTAGGCCTATAAATAATAAAAAACTAATAAGGTATTATGTTTAATTGTTTTTCTACCTCTTAATATAAGATTTATTGAAAACTGAGTTATCTAGAACAAAGCATTTTTTAATATTACGAAATCAAAACATACTTTATTGTTGATACACTTTTTTTTTTTCTTTTAACAGCAAGAACTTATATAAAAAACACAAAAAAGAGTACGGGTTAACAAAATCTCTGTAACAAACTGAGGAACAAGCCTAATAAAGACAAAAAGAGTTACTCCGAAACACCTAATACACCATTCTATTAAGGTTAAATCAAACCATAATCTCCACTCCCTTATAAAAGTCTTAGATCGTATGGAGAGCCACAAAAAAAGCCAATTCTTTTATATCACCTAATACTTTGTGAAACAAAATAGCCTTGTCGTCAAAAATCTTCTCATTACGATTACACAATAAGCTTCACAATGTAGCGAAGAAGATAGTAATAAGCAATTTCCTTTCACCACATTGGAACTTCAATCTTTCCCAAAAACGCAAAGTTGACTTGACGTCCATAAAAGTACCCGGGCTACGAATTTTGACCCACCCACAAACTCTTCCCAAATGGCCAATAAAACGAATAACTCCTCAAAAGATGATGCACGTCTTCATCACCCATATAACAAAACTTAAAAAACTATATAAATAAATTGTGTATTGAATGAAAATAGCTATTTTACTTATGTGATTTCATTAACATATTTCGGTCATGTTTTGTGGGCTAACTATGAGCGACTAATTAAGAATTATACTAGAATATTTAATAAACAACTAACCAAAGAAATGACTCTCAAGAATCAGATCTTAACACAACGAACACATGAAAGAAACATAATCAAGTTAATTCATGCATGCCCAAAAACATATATAAAATAGAAATTACTTATTTTACATGATGTACCTAATAAAGTCGATTTTGGAGAAGAAGAAAGTGAAAACAACATGAGCTACCCTTGATGGCTTGCCATACGATTTACGAATATATAAAGCATAACTTTTTACTCCAATTTCAAGTTTGGAAAACGCAATTTAGGTTAAAACAAACAAAAAACCACCGACTCTATAACGTCAATAACAAATATAATGATTTGATAAGCATAGCCTTAATCAGGGCATAGACTATACTTTAAAGAAAAAAGGAATAATAATCTAGTTATTCTTAATTAAATTATATTAATTAGACTTCAACCATAACCCTAACCCTATGACCATAAGGGATATATTTAAGTGTTATCCTTGTCATGTTAGTTAACATAAATGCACAAGGGTTTTTATTAGATCATTAGTTTGATTCCCGTGTATCACACAAGCAATTGATGATAATTTTAAACTTTAACCATTATGTGAAATACAGTCAACAAAATTATCATATATTATTAATACAATTACAATTTACATTTTTAAAATTACAGAAATTATATAACTAAGATTACAAATATGTTACAAATAGGTAAAACATTTCTTGTACACTACATTTGTGATTCTATTGGTCGGTAAACATTGTTTATAAAATAGCAAAATCTTTAGTCCATGTTTGCTTTTAACTCTCGATAAGGTAACATATAGGTTTGCTTATAACTCTTGTATAGTCACGTTGTTAGGCCCATTTTGTGTTAGTCTTTCGTATTTGATTGTAATTTGTCGTTTATGTACGTTAGCTAGTTGGACTTCGTTTATGTGTATGTTTGGACCTAAGGCCATGTATGTTGGAGCCCAATGGGCTGTAAATAATGAATAGATAGTGCATGAGCACACACACACACACACACACACACACACACACACACTATAAATGGTGTGTGTATCTCATGCACACATAACCTTTTGTCAATTTTCATCTTATTTTATCCATTTACAAGTTCTTTCTTCTCTCCCTTCTCTCTACCCTCACGGTAATAAACATAACCAAACAAGATCCGAGATCTCGGTCCTCACTAGTGATTTCCGCTAGCTAGTGTAGAGGTTGATCCCAGTAGACTAGTATTATTGTTGTAAGATCCGTCCAAGGGACCTACAATTGGTATCAGAGCTAGTTGTAGATCTTGAGTCTCAATCTTGGATTTTGGTCTTGTTTGTGTTAAAGACGGATTTTCAAGATTTGTAGTGGGTCACGGGTGCCTTTAAGTGAAGATAAGTGTTCAAAAGTTCAAATCTTCACGTGTTCAAGCTTTGAGTTAAAGTTTGTGTGTTAAATTTGCAAAGATTCAAGTGTTAAAGAGGTCAGATCTTCAAGATTTTGGTGTTTAAAAAGTGATAAAATATGGATGTTTGTTAGATCCATAATGTGTCAAAGTTGATTAAAGTGACAACCTTAAAAATGAAATATTGGAAAAGGGTGACAGAAAGTACATTTTGTACTTTCTACAAGTACAGTTTGATCGAATCAAATAGTTTCTTCGAATAAAATAAATTATAATCGAATCGAATCAAATATTGGTGAATCGAATTGAAGTTATCTTGTCGAGTTGAAGTTAATCTAATTGAATCACTAAAGCAATCGAATCGAATCCATATTTAATCGAATCGAATTCAAGTTGTCTAATCTAATTAGTCTCTATTTGAATCAAATCGCCATTCGATTAGATTAGCCCATTTGATTAGAAAACATTCCATTCGATTAGATTCAAACATTCGATTAGATTACTATCCATTCAATTACTGTCCATTCGATTACTATCTATTCGATTGCCGACCATTCGATTACTTAAGCATTCGATTACTTTGTACTTGTGTAATTTCAGCAGAATATATTGTGTTTGTGTTTGAACTTGAGTTTGTTAAGAAACGGCTAATACAAGTGAAGATGTTAGAAATGAAGCTGTAGGAAGTTACTTGATCTTTGAGAACGGGGCCGAAACTACTAATAAGCCTTCAAAGTTAATGAACTGGGACAATGAATTTGAAGAGTTCAAATGGCTGTTTAAGAACTATATTAGAATTCTTGATTACAATCTTCTTAGACCTCTTGAACAAGGTCCATACAATCCCATGACTACTACTGCTGATGGCCAAGATCCAAAGCCCGTGACTGCTTATGATGATACTGATAGGAAGAATTTTAGTGATGATCAAAAGGCTTTTGGTGTTCTTAGTGTTTGCCTATCACGTGAAATTTCTCAAACCTTGAGAGATTACACCACTATCAAGGGTCTCCGGGATGCCTTGGTTAGCAAGTTTGAGGGAAATACTGAAATGAAGAATAGCAAAAAGGGAATTCTGAATGGTGAATTCAACATGTTCAATATGTACAAGGAGAATCAGTTGCTAACCTTATTCATAGATTTGAAACATTGATTACTAAGATCAAGAGTGCTGGAATTGACTATAACCAGATTGAAATCAATGACAAGTTGTTTAACTCCCTTCCATATGCCTAGAACAATAATGTTATCACAATCAAGAGAACTACTAACCTTTAAATTACCACCCTTGCTGACTTAACTTCCATTATTAATTCATTTAAGATGGATGACAAATTGAGGATGGGTAATCGTATCAGTTCTCTCAATCAAGCTAGGGTATCTACCGGATCAGGAATAAGCACAACATATCTGAGTCAAGCACACCTTACTGTTCACATTGCTAGTTCTGCCTTCAAGACAACTGCTGCACCTCAAGCACCATCAAGTTCAAGCTCATTCCAAGATGCTGTTGATAAAGTCGTTGCACAAGCCTTAAAGGCTCATGGGATCAAGAAACCAACAAGCAATCATGCTCATTCTGCTCCTCAAACCATTTCAGCTGATGACTCTAATGTGCCACTATTTCATGCCTTTATGGCAAGCCATGAGGAGTTGTTACAAGGAAAGTTTCTTCCTCCTTCCTTTGAGCAAGGAGACCTTCCTGAGATCAACAAGAAGGATCTCAAGAAAATGGACATCAAATACCATATGGCCGTGGCTGTTCATCAAGCTTCTAACTTCATGAAAAAGTATGGGAAGAACAGTTTTATAGATTCTGACGTGAAAAGCATTGGGTTTGAGAAAGAAAAGCTGCATTGCTACAACTGCAATGAATCAGGTCACTTTGCAAGAGAATGCACAAATCCCCCAATGGTTGTTAATGACATCAAGATCACCGAGATGTTTGACAATGAGGGTGCTAAAAGACATGACAAGAAGCCCGTTCCAAGTTACTCCTCTAAGTCAAGAGTCCCAAGAATTGGTCAAGGAAGCTCATCCAAGGGAAACTTCGAGTCGTGCTCAAAGGCTATGATCACCAGAACAGCTGAATCAACTCAACCATATTGGGAGGATCACCAATTTGAAGAACTGAAGAATCCTCTAACCTTTGCTGGAATGGCCTTCACTTATAAGCAAGCACCTCATCAAGTCTTGCTGCTGGAACACCTACTCCTACCTCTGTCATTCCCGAGGTACATAACTTTGCTCACAAGCTTGTATTGATAATGTTATGCACTACAGAACTCATAATGTTGACCTTATAGATGAAAATCTTAGTATTAAATGCCAGATCTATGATCTTAGGAAAGTCGAAAAGATTTATGCCACTAGGATTAAAACTTATAATAATGATATGGCTAAGTTTAATGAAAAACTTTTTCAAGCTGAAAAACTACCTGAACATCACGAAAGACGTGTTGTTGAACTAAATGCAAAAATTGATAAATTAGAGTTAGATTTAGCTAAAAGGAAAATAGCCGCTGAAGGATTTGATTTAGCTTCTGATAAGCTTAATGGAAAAATTGGGGCACAAATTGGGGTGAGACAACAGACTGGAATAGGCTATGATAATACTGCTCTTCCACATCCTTTTAATGAGAATTATACTAGCCTTCCTCACTTTAGTTTCAATACCCCACCTGACGATGAAATGGTTTATGGTATTGGTCACATGCCAAAACCAAAGACATTTACTTCTGCTGTCCCCAAGACCGTTGATCCAATTCTTCCATCGATTAGTCTTATTGGTAGTTCATCTTCTTCCGCAAGTTGTGTAGAAGAAAGTGATTGTGTGGAAACGGACAAGGGTTATAGAGATAAAAAGATTTTAAAATCACTTTTTGATTCAAGTGTGAATCTAAAAACATCTGTTGTTAACCTGGTCTGTAATAATAAAACTTTGAAAAACATTTTGAACAATCATGTACTTTGTGAAAGTGTTGATGTTGGCATTTCTCTTAATGATGTGAATGAAAATGATGTTTCCACTTCTGGTAGTGATTGCGAAACTGCTTTTGATGAGATTGCTAGTGACAGAAACATGCAAGAAAATTTGTTTGTAGAGACAAACATACCTAGGTGTTCATCAAGTGATTGTAAAGTTAGGGAAGAAAAGGTTAAAGAAAATTGTTTTGAAAAAGAAAAGGCTAGTACTTCCAGTAAATATATACCGCCACATAGAAACAATTTTTTTTTCCGATCAACTAATCAATTTTATCATCCTCAGCTCTACAATCAGTTTGATAATAGCTACTATGGATGTCATCTAAAAGATTATATTAATTCATTCTATTGAAATGTTTTTGATGACCGAGGCTATAGATCTAATAACATGTTTGTTCCTTTCCAAGCATCACCATATTCTCCACAACACATGTATCATAGTCCAGACGAGTTGTATAGTGATAACAAAAAAGGCTTTGTTATGTATGTGGTAACCCATCTCACATTGCAAGACATTGCAAGAAATGACATAGAAAACAACTTGAAATGAGCAGTCAGTTTAATCAATTCCGTTCCAGGGCTACACCATGCTCAAGAACAAGAAATGATCGATCTGATGGTTCTTCCAGTGAAATGGATGTGAGATCCAAGAATATGAAAAACCAGTAAACCACCTTTCTGGATAACCAAAAAGGAATGAGCAAAATGGAATTCCAAGACTGAAAAGTCAAGGAATTCACCAAAAGGAAACAAGAAAAGGAATCCAAAGATTGAGAAATCTGAGGATTTTGTTTTAAAGCCAAGAAGAAGACAATCAAGAAAATCCTCCAAAACCAGGAAATCTGCACGTGCATGGATTCCTAGAGACTGCTGTTCTGATTTTGACACATCCCAGAACTTCATAATTGATGACATGAAAATAAAATATAGTAATTTTGTGGTCAACCTTCCAAAGACAACTAAGTCTCGATAACCCATCTCTAATTAGTTTGCTAATGTTTGTAGGTTCAGTCAAGAAGGTCTGTCAACAGTATTTGGTACCTAGACAGTGGCTGCACCCGAAACATGACAGGAAACGAGTCTTTATTGTTCGACGTTAAACCGTTTAATGGTGGACACGTTTCTTTCACTGGAGACGTGGGTGGTAACATCACAAAACGTGGAAGAGTGTCAAATGGGATCTTGACGTTTGATGACGTCAATTTGGTGGAGAAATTAAATCACAATTTGCTAAATGTCCCACAAATTTGTGATCGACAGTACTCCACTCTATTCACTGAGAATGAATGCTTGTTTCTCAAACCAGGTTTCAAAGTCCCAGAAAAATGGATTTTGATGCATACTCCGAGGCACAATAATACTTTATATTGGATATGAATAGTTTTTACTAACGTAGGACCGCTTCATGTCTAATATCTAAGGCCTCGGAAAACGACTCATCTCTATGGCATAAAGTCTTGGCCATGAAAATTTCAAAAGCTTAAACAACTTGGTCAAAGGTGAGCATGTGAGGGGATTTCCTGTTAAATCTTTTTCTTGTATTGAAAAATATGTTTCATGCTTTAAATGCAAGCAACACAAGCTCCCTCACAAGCCCAAGATGGTTAACTCCATAGATTCCATTCTTCAGCTGTTGCATATGGATTTATTTGGTCATATCCATCCATTGGCTATCGGCCAAAAAGCCCATTGTCTTGTGTACTGATGATTATTCTAGTTTCAGTTGGACTTTCCTTTTAGGGCACAAGGATGAAACCGCTCAGTTTCTGATCAAGTTCATTACTCTTGTGGAGAGGCAGACAGACAAAAAGGTGAAATGTATAAGAAGTGACAACGGAACAGAGATTTGCAACCAAACTGTGGATGACTTTTGCAGTTCAAATGGGATAGAGCGCCACTTCAGTGCATCATACACTCTGCAACAAAATGGAGTAGCTGAATGTCGTAATCGAACACTGATTGAAGCTGTTAGAACAATGTTGTCAGATTCCAAACTTCCTTTGTTCTTTTGGGGTGAAGCAATTAATGTTGCTTGTTTCATTCAAAACCATGTGATCATCAATAAGCGCTTGAAGAAGACTCAATATGAAGTCTACTAGAAGACAAAGCCGCAAGTCAACTACTTCAAGACTTTTGTATGTCCATGCTCCTTGATCCATACTAGTGCTCAGCCTAATCCAAAGTTTGCTGAAAAGGCATATGAGTGTTTTTTTGTTGGTTATGCTGCTAACAAAACTGCTTATCTTGTCTACAACAAAAACAGAAAGCCGATTATGGAATCATTCAATGTTGGCGGGCAAGAGCTTAACATTACTGATGCTCACACCGGACTCGATTGGTTGTTTGACTATGACTACTTGTTCAAACAGTTTTGTGGCATGTATACCACCTCCTACAACTACTCAAATTCCATCTTCTATACATGAACCCCTGTTGATTCAATCCATTATCAACAGTTTGTCTGAAGTGAGACTAGCTGCTAAGCCTTCCAACAGATTCTTACCACCTGTTGCACCACCACCTCATCCCCTGCTAGAAATAATCAAGTTGTTAACAATACTGCTCCTCAATATGCTGATGCAACTAATATGGTTGAAGTTGAAGATGTATCTGACACTATTTCAGATGACTCATTTAAGTCCGCCGACAATTTGGAACAACCTCAGACTGAACCTGTGGCATATATTCAAGCAATCCCAAGCGTGGTAGAATCCGTTGCCATACCTCCCTCTCAAGAAGAAATAATTCAAGTTGCTGATGCCATTGAAGAACATGTTGCTGGTGATTCTGACAATACTGCATCAACTCCCATCGATGCAATTGCTGATCCATATGGTGAACATCTCCGTTAAGAACAAATTTCCCAAGAACATAGAGTTGATCAACCTGACTCTATTCAGTCAGCTACTGATGTTCTTGTCAATGCTCCTCGCATTTTTCATCCCATAGAGAATCTGACTGTAAATCTTCAAGCAGAGCCTGTCACCATTGTTGATGATATTCCTCAGTTGCCCATCCATCGAAGCCATCCCACAGAAAACATCATTGGCTCTCCATCTGTTGGCATCTAAACAAGGAGCAAATCTGGTACCATTAACATGTCTTTTTACTTGTTTTATCTCACAGTCGAACCGAAGGACTACAGAGTGGCCCTGAAGGAAAACTCGTGGGTTGAAGCTACGCAAGATGAGCTGTTGCAGTTCAAGAAGCTTCATGTTTGGAGGCTAGTCAAGATGCCAAAGAATAAGAGACCTATTGGGACGAAGTGGGTATTCAAGAACAAGAAATATGATAAAGGGGTGATTATAAGAAACAAAGAAATATTGGTTGTTCAAGGTTTCTCTCAACGTGAAGGTCTTGATTACGATGAAACTTATGCACCTGTTGCTAGGCTCAAGGCAATCCATCTCTTTCTAGCCTATGCTTCATACATGAACTTCAAAGTATATCAAATGGATATGAATACCGCTTTCTTTTATGGAAAAGTGAAAGAAGAGATTTATGTAAAGCAACCACCAGGTTTTGAGGATCCTGATCGTCCGAATTATGTTTACCGTCTTGATAAGGCTCTCTATGGCCTTCAACAGGCACCTCATTCTTGGTATGCTACACTAGCATAACATCTGTTGAAGAATGACTATAAAAGAGGAGTTATCGACCAAACACTCTTTATCAAGAAGGTTAAGGATGATCAGATTCTGGTCCAAGTGTATGTTGACGACATTATTTTTGGGTCTACATATGATAAACTATGTAGAGAGTTTTCCGAGGTCATGCAAAACTAGTTTGAGATGAGTTTATTGGGGCATATGACTTTCTTTTTGGGTCTTCAAGTTGAACTAAAGGTGAATGGGATTTTAATGCATCAAGAAAAATACTTTCGAGACATTGTCCAGAAATTTGATTTCAAGGATTCCACTCCTTTACTAACTCTGACTGCTACCAGCCAGAACTGTGCTAGCTCCAGATCCATTAGTGATTCCAGTTGATCAACATCTCTATCGATCCTTGATTGGCTCCTTGATGTATCTCACTGCCAGCAGGCCGGACATCATGTTCCCTATCTGTCAGTGTGCCTTATATCAGTGTAATCCAAAAGAATCCCACTTAATTGCTGTAAAGCGTATCTTTCGATATCTAAAGGGAAAGCCTTGCTTAGGTCTTTGGTATCCAAAAGACTCCCCTATGGTATTTCATGCTTACACTGATTGTGATTATAGGGGATGCAATCGTGGTCGAAAGTCAACATCGGGTGGATGTCAGTTCCTGGGTGATAGATTAATCTCTTGGCATTGCAAGAAACAAGTCACTGTGTCCACCTCCGCTGCTGAAGCAGAATACATTGCAGCCTCTGCTTGCTGTTCACTAGTGATATGGATCCAGCATCAGCTGCTGGATTAAGGTTTGAAATTCTTTAACACCCCCATTAAGTGTGATAATGAGGTAGCAGTTTGTATTGTTAATAACCCGATTCAACACTCAAAGACAAAATACATTGACATCCGAATGCATTTCATTCGTGATTGTTATGACCGGAAACTTGTCACTATTGAAAGGGTCCACACTTATTACAACTCACTGACCTGTTTACAAAAGCCTTTGATCGTGCCTGATTTTTGTATCTTGTTGAGTCTTTGGGCATGATCTCGTTTGCTAAAAATTAATTTTTGTAATTATCCTTTTATATATAAAATTGTAAATATTTTTTAGACACGCTACAATTTTAGAGGAAGAAAATGGGCTAAGTTTAACTCACCAAAAAGATTTTCATTTTAATTAAAAAAACAAAATTGAGTCACTTGACTTACCAAAAATATTTTATATTTATTATTATTATTATTATTATTATTATTTATTTTATAATTTCTTTAAGAAAACTAGAAAAAAAGCTTCAGAAAGATATTTTCTCGTTCAGAGGGAGCTCCTGCTTAGAGGGAGTCGGATATCTTAAATTTTATAAAAAGTTTGAGAAATTGATCCGACCTTTGGAAAATTATAAGAAATTGTCTTTAATGATCCTAGCACATAGAAAGAGTATATCAAAAGCCAACAAGATCATTGCTTGATGTGTAGATAGGCTTGACAAATGATTGAGTGTCAAAATGATATAAAACTAAACTCCCGCCTATGCTAGTAGTTACACTCTCATGAAGCGGTTGCTAACTCCAATATAAGTCATATTAATGAAGGAAAAATGCTAATAGTCAGTCATACACGAGCCCGTTAGTGACTGATTACCATGAAAATTTCTTGCTTTAATTCAAATATTGAAAATCAAAATTATTAAAGCAGAAAAACAACAAAATGCTCAAAAGGATTTAAAATCAACAACAAAAATGTTGATATATTATCAAACAAAAAATGGTATATTAGAACCACGTAACGTGGGGCAAACAAGTAAGTCCTAAACACTTTTTAGAATTGTTTGAAAGAAAGTTTGCAAAAATATTTAAATAAGCTTAAAATATTTTGATCAATCATTAGGGGGTCGAAGTCAATTCAGTGTGATACTGATAAACTCAAACTTATCCCGAGGTATGATGGAGTTTGTAACATGTCGGATTAACAGGGGACCACATAAGTATAGTGCCTAATTCATACCTTAACGTATCACGGTGACATCAAAATACTTGTTAAGTTTAGAGTGGACAAAATATATCTACAATCGACTTTGGGTTCTTGGCATAATAATATCCAAATAGAAGTGCGATCTAGGACGCTATAAACAATATGATTCCATGTTGAGATCTTTCTCACGAAAAGTAATATGTATTTTTTATGTAAATTATTTGTATTTAAAATTAATATAATTAATATAATATTAATTTCATCTTTACTTCAAATTTATTTTAATTTTAATTTTCTTTTGTTTTGTTTACATCTTAAAATTATTTTAAGTATGTATTAACTTTTAATTTTATTTTAATTCTTAATTTATTTTTGTTTACTTATTTTATTTTTTAAATTAATGTGTCTTTTGAAATGGTTGATTTTTTAAAACAAGGTCCTTATTGCAAAGATTGTTAAGTGTCGGCCCAACAAAGCATGTCTTACATATACTCAAAGTGTTTGGATTTGGTGGGTAAATATTTTGCGGGTTTAAACTTGTAAATATTTCCATAGTTCGGTGGTGGAGAACATAAAATCATTCAAAACTCGAGATGTTTTGACCCTATCGCGAGATAGGCTGACCCTATAAATAGGGTCAAACCAAAATATCATTCATTTTAAATCTCCAACCTTATCCACTTCATGTTTCTCTCTCTACTTTTCTCTCTTCCACCGCCTTTATCAAAACCCTATATCTAAACACAACAAACTGCAAATATGCTCTTCTAATAATACTTGAACATCATTAAAATGAATCATCCCCTGTGGTAAATCATCTTTGTGATGTTCATCATCTCATTTTCTTATTTTTGGTTTTGTGAACAATTCCCGTCGGAACTATTAATGTCCCATGAAGTTATAATTGTTGGTTTTTGATTATATTGATGTTATATCTCTATTAGAGACATCATTAGAAGTGTGTATGTTGATTTAATTGAGTTCTTATTTGTTTTTGTAATTTTTTTGTATTTTTAGGGCCTGTCGGTCCTTTTGGGGGTTTATTAACCCAGATAACTGTTTGAATATGGGTTATGATTGCCCAGAACTTCATAACGAGTGGGTATGAACCTAGAAAAGTGAGAAAGTGTTGAATATGTGAAGTTTGAATGTAACAAGGATTCTAATCGAATTTGTTGTATTCGATTAGAATAGATTGAATTTTTCTAATCGAATGGTATAATCTATTCTAATCGAATATACATTCGATTAGAATTCACTGGATAAGAAAATGTGTTTTAAGGATTATGTAATCGATTTAAGAGGTAATAGAGTGTGGACTTGATTATAAAGGACCTGTATTGAAAACAACGTTGAAAGAAAATGTAATAGAATTCCCATTTGATTAGAAATTGGATTGATCAGAAAAATATGTCAAGGACAAAGTGATTGAATGACCATTCAATCAGAATGTAATCGAATGCCCATTCGATTAGAAAACAGTTATTCATAAAATTTGTTCAAGGGAAAAGTAATCGAATGCTCATTCGATTAGAGGAGAAGGGTTCACAAGAAATGTTAAGTCATAATTAATCGAATCTCTATTCGATAAAAAGAATCTTGAAACTGAAATACTGACTAAATGAAATTCTAATCGAATAAGAGATAATAGAATCGAATAGAATATCTAATCTAAACAACTGACCATTTGATTCGATTAGATCATTCGATTAGATTAAAAACTTGCATTCGATTAGATCACATGAGACTTGTAAAATTAAACTGATTGATCATTAATCTAATCTAATCTAAGCTATAAATATCCTAATCGATTGCATATTCGATAAGATTAACTTATAACTAGATTCGATTACATTAAAACTCGATTAGACTAGTTTTTACTTGTAAAATTTTAATCATCTCACACTTAATTGATTCGATTCGATTACTTGTGCCTTAAGAATAATTTCATATGCTTTGTTAAACCAACTATGTTGAATCTTTATGCCATTCAATTAGATTACTTCAGACTTAGATAGTTTTCATAAATCATCTTCAAACACATTTATCCAATTTTTGTAAATTTTAATTTTTGTTTTGAACTTTTTTATTTATATTTTATAGTTTTATCATATTTAATCTACTTGGTATATAAATTATAGTTTTTGTACTCAATTATCAACACCAATGCTTCTATTTTTGTGTCTTGTAGAATCATAACAACTCATATCCCTTAGAGATCTCAAAGAGTAGAAAATATAAGGTGTTTATATGAATGATCAAGGGACTACGAGATTGCCGATTGTCCTATGCAATAACCGTTGATCCTGAAGTTCATAGCTCTTGGATTGAGAAATTTTGGACCAAAGCTAAGACTGTAAAGAGGGGTACAGAGATTACTTCAAGGTGGATGGATATGATATTATTGTGAATGAGGAAGTGATCTGTAGAGCATTGAAGATAAAGGACGATGTTGTTGACCCGTTTATTAAATTTTCAAAAGAAGATATAGCGGGGTACCTTGAGGAAATTGGGTATGATGTGAAATGGAGCACTTGTGAAAAGAAGCATCTTCTCATTTACTGGAAGCTTCTATTTAACATTGTTCCAACTGCTTGTCATCACAAAAAGAAGGTTTTGACAAATTGAATGCCGACTGGGTTGGGGTAATGCTGTGCTTAACACATAACAAGAAGTACAACTACTTAAGGCTATTCTTCAAGTACATGTAACTTAATGTACTTGCCAAGAATAGATGTATGATATATCCAAGATTTGTGCAGTCGATATTGGATGACCTACTTCCCAACACTCCCAAACCAGTGTACATAGATGAAGTTGATGATGAAGGGAATGTTGTTGAACCATCCGAGCCTTATCATGTGAAGACGATTCGACAATCTGCATTAAAGGATATTCTTGAGCCTACTAGGAGAAGTTTGTACAAGT
Organism: Bidens hawaiensis; assembly: GCF_021521415.1. Classification (NCBI taxonomy): domain Eukaryota; kingdom Viridiplantae; phylum Streptophyta; class Magnoliopsida; order Asterales; family Asteraceae; genus Bidens; species Bidens hawaiensis. Next base: position 194,598 of record NW_027505004.1, read on the forward strand.
ATATGGGTACTGAGACTGGAGTCAAGATTGGTCAGTTCCCAGAAACTGAGACTGAATTTGATGTAACCGAGGTTGAGGAAGAAGGATATAGTGGTGATGATGGTCATGACAATGATAAAGGTCATGATGATGATGGTGGACATGATGAAGAGGAACAGGATAAGCCTGTTGACGAGACTGAACATGAGGCTGAACCCGAGACGGATGTGGAGGGTGAACACTGGTCAAAGCGCAAACATGACAAGGGTAAAATAAAGGCGAGAGAGTCTTCAAAGAAGCCTGTTGCTGCTTCTGCTATTGATGAAGAGGAGTAAGAGCCGAAGCATCCGTTGAAGCACTCAAAGAAGACGAAAGACTCCATGAAGTCTCCTTCTGCCAAACTGCCTACTCATAATGTCACACCCCGACCAATGGCGGCGGAATATGCCGGGGTGCGACGGATTTCTGTTGGTGCACATTTTGTGGCCGTCGCTTGGCGAATAGTTTAGAATGTTTATGTTGTATGCTGTACACCTAGGTAGTGGTTCACGCTGAAAGTGATCCATTTGAAAGAGCATTTTCAAATGGATACTCATTCGATCGAACCAGTTTCTGATTCGATCGAATGAGTCTGCCATTCGATCGAATAGGACTCATTCGATCGAATGAGTCTGCCATTCGATCGAATAGGACTCATTCGATCGAATGAGTCCTGACCGAATGGCAGCGGGTATAAATACCAGCTTTCAGTCGTGAACAGGTAAGGTTTTCGAGGTTTTTGCGTGCCCGGAGCCCAGGTGCTGTCCGGATGAGGGGGGAGGCCATGCTCGACCTCCCCCTGCCATAGATCGTGATTTCTCTGTTTAAACAAGCATGTAACCGTTCGCGTTTATCAATAAAGTGTTTGTTTTTATCTTTGATCTGTGGTTGAAACCTTCCGTCCCGAACCTGCTCGGATCGTCTCGGTCCCGGCTGAGCCAACAATTGGTATCAGAGCCACGGTTACCGCTAGAAAGGTCTAACAACCGATCTAGCAAGCCGAGCTCTTGATTTTCTGCGTTCTGGACGTTAAACTGTTGGTGTGTTCTTCGTGTTCTTCGCGTTTTCTGGGCTGGCGTTGAAGGAGTCGAATCAGTCCATTCGATCGAACAAGTTCCCCATTCGATCGAATAGGCCTATTCGATTGACTGATTCGATCGAATCAGTCTTCCCGCTCAAAAGTGTCAAATTCAAACGCCAGTTTTCCCGCCCATTCGATTGTCTTCATTCGATCGAATCAGATTGTATTCGATCGAACTGGTTTTCCCGCTCAAAGTGTCAAATTCAAATAGCTGATCGAACCAGTTCTTCATTCGATCGAATCAGATTGTATTCGATCGAACTTGTTTTCCCGCTCAAAGTGTCAAATTCAAATGGCTGATCGAACCAGTTCTTCATCCGATCGAATCTGTGCTTCATTCGACCGAACCAGTTCTCATTCGATCGAACGTGTTCCAGACCAAAAAAAAAAAAAAAAAAAAAAAAAAAAAAAAAAAAGAGTCTGGAACGCCCGCTTACACGAAAACTTGCCCAAGCCATTTTTATCAGTCGGGAAGTCTTCTGAAAAAGTTTGGCAAAAATAAAATTTTTTCGACAAAATTTCCGGGAAATTTTCGGTTAATTTTCGGGTCAGTGATGAAGATTTTTCTGGACATCCTATACAAGTTGATTACAATCCAGAAAAAGTTTGGTGACAGTGAAATTTTCACTGATATTTGCCGGCAAAGTCAGAGCGTTTAAATGTTTAATGGTTAAAGCGGCAAATTGGGGCAATGAACAAAGCACAATCACCTGAAGGAATTATCGTTTACAAGTTTAATGGATAACCCCTTGTTCATTGAGCTTCTACAGTGGTGATTGTTATAAGAACACAGAAGAACAGAGAAAAGTGATTACTGATGAGGTATGATGTTATTGTGGGGTAGTCAGGAGCATCTGACTATTTATGGGCCAACCAAGTTTAATTTATTGTCCGCATTCTGAAGATTCTGCTTTGTGGAGAGAATCTGAGTTTGAGTTATTGTGGGGTAGTCAGGAGCATCTGACTATTTATGGGCCAATCATGTTAAATATTTATTTTCCGCATGTGAGAATTCCGCTTTGTGGAGGGAATTCTGTTGAAAATTGGTGATTCGCAATCACGAAGTTAATGATGTGTCTTTGTCTCCGATGATGAATCTGCATACAAACTAATCTGTTTAGGGGGAGTAGCTGTGGATTGGTAGCCTCTGTCATTTGTCCAATACATGTTGGTGAAGTAACCGTGTGGGTGAAGATTCGCCGATAGTAAGTCGCGCAGCGGAAGCGTGCATGTATTGTCATGTCTATATATTGGGATACACGTCAACGTCTGAGGGGGAATTTCTACAGTTGGTTGTTTTAAACAGATTATTTAGTCTGAAGATGTCAGCAATGGAGAACACTTTGCATCATTAACCGAGAGTTCAGTCTAAGGGGGAATCTTGCTGCAATGATGGTATTCTTCAACGTGATTATCAAGATAAAGCAGAAGATTTGACTGAAGATTGCAAGAGGTGTCTACAGCAATTCGCAAGCAACGTCCAAGGGGGAATTTGTTGGTGCACATTTTGTGGCCGTCGCTTGGCGAATAGTTTAGAATGTTTATGTTGTATGCTGTACACCTAGGTAGTGGTTCACGCTGAAAGTGATCCATTTGAAAGAGCATTTTCAAATGGATACTCATTCGATCGAACCAGTTTCTGATTCGATCGAATGAGTCTGCCATTCGATCGAATAGGACTCATTCGATCGAATGAGTCTGCCATTCGATCGAATAGGACTCATTCGATCGAATGAGTCCTGACCGAATGGCAGCGGGTATAAATACCAGCTTTCAGTCGTGAACAGGTAAGGTTTTCGAGGTTTTTGCGTGCCCGGAGCCCAGGTGCTGTCCGGATGAGGGGGGAGGCCATGCTCGACCTCCCCCTGCCATAGATCGTGATTTCTCTGTTTAAACAAGCATGTAACCGTTCGCGTTTATCAATAAAGTGTTTGTTTTTATCTTTGATCTGTGGTTGAAACCTTCCGTCCCGAACCTGCTCGGATCGTCTCGGTCCCGGCTGAGCCAACAATTTGTTAGAAAATGTAACCGTTTGTTTATCCTTTTGCCTAAAGTAGCTCAACGACTCACGAATCTTAGAAAATGTAACCGTTCGCGTTTATCAATAAAGTGTTTGTTTTTATCTTTGATCTGTGGTTGAAACCTTCCGTCCCGAACCTGCTCGGATCGTCTCGGTCCCGGCTGAGCCAACAATTGGTATCAGAGCCACGGTTACCGCTAGTAAGATCAAAATGAGACTTTTAACACAAAAACAGATGAACACCAACCAAAAAACGGATCAAACACACCAAAAACACGAAGAACACGAAGAACGCGAAGAACGTTCTTGACGAAACTCGAACTTTTAACACACTTTTCCAAGATCAAAACACCAAAATATGACAATTTTAACAGTTTTTGACAAGAACACGACGAACACCAAGATCAAAAACACCAAAAATTCGGAATTTTCCGGCAAAAATAACGATTTTCGCGAGAAAAACACGAATTTCACCACGAATCTAACGTGAATCAAGAACCAAAGGTTCTGATACCACTTTGTCGGACCGGTGCGGGACACGGTTTCCCAACGATTCACGGGGCAACGTGTTAGAGTGCGGAATCCTCTAACACGGCGATTCGGTGGTGATCAACAACGCGCGGTAACGATTCCTAAGACGGTTTGACACCTAGGGACGGAGGAAAGGACCGACACGTGAAGAACGGGCAGAGAGTATTTCAGCAGAGTGGTGGTTCGTGACTGTGTGTAGAATGTGTGCTTTGTTGTGAAATTTCCTAAGTTTCGTTTATATATCGAAAACTGGTTCGATCGAATGAGTCTCTCATTCGATCGAACGAGACCTGGTTCGATCGAATCAGTCACTGATTCGATCGAATCAGTTTCTTTTGACATTTTCAGTCCGTTAACTTAGTTTCACGATCGTTATCTTCATATCGAACCATCCTGATAGAACTGGGGACATACACATGACATTTCATGTCCTAACAAATGGTGCTGCTGCCCGGGTACGAACCGAAGACCTTTTGCGTGTAAAGGTCTTAGAAAATGATAAACACTTTATTGATAAACACGAATCCAACGAATGATGATGGTGAGTCGTTGAGCTACTTTAGGCTATCTGAAGAACAAAAGATAGCCTTCGATGCTGAGAAGAAAGCCTTCTCCTTACTATCACAAGCACTCTCCACTGATCTTTTTCATCAGTTTAACCAGTTTACTACAGCGTCAACTCTTTGGAACGCACTGGTTGACCGATGTGAAGGATCTGATTCCCTTAGAGAAATTCACGCACGGGAGCTCAAGCGTGAATTTGATCTGTTTAGTCCAGAGTCGGGAGAAGATATTGAGTCGTTACTGTCGAGATTTTACCATCTAATGTCAGAACTCAAGTCCTATAACGTCAAAACTACAGGGACTGAGAAAGTTAGATGTCTTGCACAAGGACTTCCACCTAGCTGGAGCACCTTCCTGACAGTAATGAGAAGAAGTCATCAGCTGGAGACGATTCTCCTGTCTGATTTTATTAAAGAAATCAGACACGAAGAGGCTGAACTAAGAGCCTCGTCCAGAAAACCGAGATCAACTTCTGACAAATCACTTTACATGTCAAAACCTCCTTTGTCAGATTCAACTGATCATGCTCCGATGAAGACTGCTTTTGTCTCCTCAACGTCAAATCAATCAAAGGGGACTGAAACGAGATCTTCCGTCCCACTATCAACTTCTGGAAACTCAAGTACTAACTCCGGACCCAAGTCAACGGAGAAAGCAACGTTGAATACTGAAGGCTTGGGAACAGTAACAGTGGAGGTTGCCAAAGAACACATGGCAACTCTAGGCACGATAATTGAGTCCTACAGTTTAATGGTGGCGGGTAAGCTAGGAAATAGTCATCTGGACAGCGATGACTATGAACAGCTTGACGAAGATGATATGGAACGCATAGACATTATGTGGGCTCTTGGCAGTGCGTTCCGAAGGGCCAGAAAGTGGACGAAGAAAACAGGTCAGGCCCTCTCAATAAACAACAAATCCAAGTTCGGCTTTGATAAAAACAAAGTAAAATGCTACAACTGTGGCGAACTTGGTCACTTTGCCAAGGAGTGCTCGAAGCCAAGAAGGGAAGGTCACCAATATCCCTTCCGAACCACTTCATCATCATCCACTCCTGCTGCAGCAGCTGCAACTGTCAACCTTGAGAGACAACTGGTCCCTCAAAATCAAACCGCAGCAAACAACGTCGACATCAACAACGAAACTGCTCTTGCAGTTCAAGGGGATGAAGGCGAGACATGGAACTTGAGCATCAACATGGCTGATGTCACAGTAGTAGATGAAAACTCTGAAACAGAGTCTGTTGTTTCCTCGACCAATGAAGAATATACTGTCGATGAACCAGCTGCTGAAGTCCATGAAGGAGAACCTGAGGTTGAAGTGGTATCTTTGGAGATTAAGGAGGATCACGAAAAAGAGTCAAATGTTCCTCAAACATCTCCATGTTCGACAATTCCCGCAGAGGCTGCTAAAGTTGAAGAAGTCAACGAAGTGGAGTCTAAAGCAACTTCTGCATCGTTTCTGGAAAAAGCTGGGAATCTTTGCTTTGCATTCATGGCAGAGACATCAAATGCCAAGGTAAGTTCTAACCCATCAACTCCCAAACCAGAAAATGTTAAATGTTTAAAATGTGAATTGTATGAACAAGAAATTCAATCTCTAAAAGAGAGAATTGAAGATCTCGAGGCTTACAAACAAGCAGCCTCAAGATCTTTAATGGAACTGACTGACGCGCTTGCACAGAATAAGGCTTGGAAGCAGAAAGAGTCTGTTTTTAAAGAAAAGATTGATAGCCTTAAGCGTCAGAACAAGGAACTTGAAATATGTGTTCTGAATCAACAAGACTCTATCAATTTTCACATAAATAAGAATAATGTTTTGAAAAAAGAATTGGAAAACTTGAAAGCTGATTTTGAATCATTGAATTTCAAATTAAAAAGTTACTCAAATTCATCTTATTTATTAGAACACATCATTCCCGAGTTCCGAGGCAAAAAGGAAAGAGGCGTGGGATATAACAATGTCCCACCCCCGATCCTGAATCAATTTTCAAGCACACCAGGAGCTGTGCCGGATGATGAATCAAATGATTATATACCCGAGGACACAAACCAAATTTCTAAGTCTAAGGGTAAAGAAGTCATTGACCCGGCTCCTGAGTCCAAACAAAATGTTGATGCCACAGACTTAGGTTCCACAACTAAATCGGGCCCACCACCATCTAAGTCAAAGGCAACAACAACAAGAAGTTCTCAGAAGAAAAAGTTTAATCCTAAATCTGAGAAAGTCTATGTGGAACATAGTACCCAGTTTGTAAAGGAGGGTAACGTTAATGAAAAACATAATTTCCCAAAACACCCTCCTAGACAAACTTCACCCCAAAATGTCAAATCCAGGGGGTACTATGATAACAGACAAAACCAGAGTTATTTCTCTCCACCAAGTCAAAGGGGGAGAAACTACTGTTTTTCGTGTGGAGAGGTAGGGCATATAGCAAGATTTTGCTATAAGTACACGGATCCTAAGCAGTACATATCGACTCCGGATCCGAGGTATGTCAAGTCACCTCCTAGGAGGCGACCGACCATTGACATTCAAGGTCAAGAACGGTTTCACACACCGAGGTCGGTTTCTCCTCGGAAACCTCAGCCAACCTCACCACACCAATCCCCAAACCCCTCAGATCCAAGTATTTCCACTTCGACAAGTGAAACTCAGTCTTCAACCAGCTATCTCAAACATGCTGAGAAGAAGACTGACTTTTGGAAACCTAAGAAAACTAACACTGTTGATAACAACGTCAAATCTGAAAACAGTGTTAATGAGGGTAAATGGATTGAATTGTTCATTCGTGATGAAGATGGAAAACCCAAGACCTTAAGGGCTTGGGTTTCCAATGATATTTAAACCTTTTGTTTTTGTGTGCAGGTTGCTCTATATGATCCAAGATTCAACATGTGGATCATAGACTCAGGAGCTTCCAGGCACATGACTGGAAACATGAATCTCCTTTCAAGTGTCAGACAAATAAAAGGAGGTGCAGTTTCCTTTGCAGGAAATCAAGGAGGTTATATCACGGCCCAAGGAATGGTGTCTAATGGGCGAATTTCGTTTGAGAAAGTAAATTTCATCAAAGAGTTGGAGAACAACCTGTTGTCGATAAGTCAAATCTGCGACAAAGGTTTCAAAGTTATGTTTGACGACCGAGATTGCCACATCTTGCCTAAGGATTTCAACTTTCCTGAAGACAAGGTTTTAATGTCAGCTGCACGCCAGAGTGATCTTTACATTCTGGATATGGCTAAGGCAGGGTCAACGTCTCCAACGGCGACATGTTTCGTGTCCAAGGCATCCGAACGTGATACTGTCTTATGGCATAGACGGATGGGACACATAAATGTCAGGAACATGAACAAGCTTGTGCACCGCAGACTAGTTGAGGGAGTTAATCTGAGAAGTTTTCGTCTCCCTGATTCATGTGTGAAGTGCAAAGCCGGAAAGCAGATAAAAAGGTCCCACAAGTCTAAGAGTTTCCACTCAATTGATATTCCGTTGGAACTCCTTCATATGGATCTTTTTGGCCCAATAAGCGTCAAAAGTATCTCTGGGCACTCATACTGTCTAGTGGTTACTGATGAATATTCTAGATTCTCTTGGGTGTTTTTCTTGAAAGTAAAATCAGAAACGTTTGGGTGTATACAACTGCTGGTTACAACTATTGAGTCTCAATACAATCTGAAGGTTCGAAGAATGCGGTCAGATAACGGTACAGAATTTAAAAATGCGAATGTTGAAAATTTCTGCAAAGAAAAAGGGATCGTTCAGGAGTTCAGTGCCCCATATGTTCCACAAATGAACGGGGTTGCTGAAAGGAAAAATCGTACGTTAATCGAGACAGCAAGAACAATGTTAGCCGACTCAGTGTTACCTGTTACGTTTTGGAGTGAGGCAATTGCCAACGCCTGTTTCACATTAAATCGGGTAGGCATCGTCAAGCGCCACGGCAAGACAAGTTTCGAGCTTCTTCAACGACGAAGGCCTAACTTAGAGCACCTGGAACCATTCGGGGCTCTTTGCACGTTACTTAAAAGGCAAGTCGATAATAAGTTCGAGGAGAAGATCATCAACGGCTATTTTCTGGGTTACAGCATACCTCTCAAAAGGGTCTTCAACAGAACAACAAAATTAGTTGAAGAATGGTACCATGTCGATGTTCAACGCTACACAGAACCAGCCAAGGGGACAGGAGAAGACTGGTTGTTTGATTATGACAAACTGTTCAAGTCATTCAATCTGTATGAGATTGCTATTCAAATGATGTATGAGGCTCAAAATGCACCTCCTGATGAATCTTTGCAATCTTCAACTCATCCTGGTCCGTCATCATCTTCCTCCACAGAGTCTAGCGATCAAGTTCAAGAATCTTCCGAATCTGAATCTGAAGATGAATCTCTAGCAGATGATGTACAATCGGCACCAACTCAGGTTACGTCACAACCTTCATCGTCAAATCAAGAAGTGCCGAATGCAGATCAGCCTCTAACGTCTACTTCAGAGGCACCACAAGCCGCTTCAGTTCCTGAGCCGAACTTAACTAACTTGGAACAAAATGTTGTCGTTTCTGACAATCCGGTTGTTAGGACTGAACGTGATCATCCACAAGACAACATTATAGGGGACTTTCAACAGGGTGTCAAAACTCGGCGACAGCTGAATTTTGGTCTCTACACAGAAATGATGGAGTCAGGATCAGTTGCTCTTAATGCCCATGAATGCTTCTTAGCACAAGAAGAACCACACAGCACCACCGATGCGCTGAAAGATTCCAACTGGGTCTCAGCCATGCAAGAGGAATTATTGCAGTTTAAAAGACTTGGTGTGTGGAAGCTGGTGGATCTCCCCAAAGGACAGAAGAAAATTGGCACTAAGTGGGTACTAAAATGTAAACGTGACGATCGTGGAGTGATTGTTCGCAACAAAGCCCGCCTGGTGGTCCAAGGGTTTAGGCAAATCGAAGGCCTAGACTACAATGAGGTATATGCTCCGGTTGCTCGTTTGGAGGCAATCCGGATGTTCTTGGCGTATGCATCTTTCAAGAAATTCAAAGTATATCAAATGGACGTCAAGAGTGCCTTTTTGTACGGTCACATCGAAGAGACCGTATATGTGGCACAACCTCCAGGTTTTGAAGACCCATATCACAAGGACAAAGCCTATCTGCTCAACAAGGCTTTGTACGGTCTTCACCAAGCCCCGAGAGCTTGGTATAAAGAACTATCCAAACACCTTCTGAACAACGGGTTTAGAAGGGGAACCATTGACTGCACACTATTCTCAAAAGAAAAAGAAGGAGATCTAATTATGGTACAAGTGTACGTGGACGACATCATCTTCGGGTCCACGAATAAAACACTTTGTAAGGAGTTCGAACAAGTGATGAAAGAAAAATTTGAAATGAGCTCCATGGGTGAGATGAAGTTCTTCTTAGGACTTCAAGTTGATCAAAAAGATTCCGGTATCTTCATTCACCAGACAAAATACGTCAAAGACATCTTGAAACGGTTTGAGATGTTGAGTTCTTCTTCACAGGGAACTCCTTTAGAGGTTAATCACGGGATTAATCCTGACGAGAAGGGTGAATTGATCAATCCAACTCACTATAGAGGGATCATCGGATCTCTAATGTACCTGACTGCTTCTCGGCCAGACATAATGTTTGCTACGTGTCTCTGTGCACGTTACCAGTCAAAGCCGAAGGTCTCCCATCTGATTGCAGTCAAAAGAATTTTGCGTTATCTGAAGGGTACTCCAGATTGGGGTCTTTGGTATCCTCATGATGATAACTTTGATCTACATGCGTACAGTGATTCGGACTATGGTGGTTGTAAACTCGATTACAAATCAACAACAGCAGGATGTCAGTTCTTTGGAAGTCGTTTAGTAACGTGGCAATGCAAAAAGCAGACGTCAGTCTCCACTTCAACAGCTGAGGCGGAATATATTGCGGCTGCCAGTTGCTGTTCTCAAGTTATTTGGATTCAGCAACAAATGCGTGACTACGGTATTGAATGTTCTACTACTCCCATATATATTGATAATTCTGCTGCAATTTCAATTACCAAAAATCCGGTCCATTTTAGCAAAACGAAGCACATCGAAATTCGATATCACTTCCTTCGTGATTGCTACGAAAAGAAGTTAATCGATGTGATAAAAATCCCCACTCAGGAACAACGCGCTGATCTCTTCACTAAAGCATTTGATAAACCACGGTTTTTATATTTACTAGAGATCAACGGCGTTAAACGTATATCAGATGATGTTCCTGAAGATATCATTTAAATTGTTTTCATTTTTTCTTTTCTTAAAAATTTGAAAAAGTCCAAAAAGATTTTGTTTTTTATAAATTCTAGGGGGAGAAAGGTTTCAAGAAAAACCAAAAACAATATAAAATACAAAAACCCAAAAACATTAAAAAAAAAAATTTCAAAATTTTGAGAAGTTGATCTTGTTACAAGAAAGGTGATAGTACACAGACGCTATCATACTGAGACATCAAAAAGATTTGTTATGTCTGTACAGCTTATTTTCATTTTTCAAATATTAAATTTTTATACATCACTATCGCTTAAAATTATGTCGATTACCTCAGTTTGATGGACACATTTTCGGATGTGTGTTGGTCCTTACTTCTACTAGTAGATTATGAGGATAGCCATTAACCAGATGACTGAAAGTGATCGGGGCGGGTTTTGATGGGTCTTTATTCTTTCGCTGAAAAATAGTCGGTTATACTTAGTTAGAAGGACACATACTCGTATGTGGTCGGTCCAGTTGATCCATTGGATCTTCAGGATAGCCGTTTACCTGAAGACTTTGACTTGATCGGGGCGAAATAATTTAAACGTTATATGTTTTAAAAGACATTCATATATATTCAGAAAATGAGAAATTGATCCAACCTTGGAAAATGATAGATACACTGATTCTGTGTGCTTAACTAGTGAAGTTATTAGGCTTAAAAGGCTTTAGAACGGTCATTGTGTGTCATGGTAGCTTTTTATGGTGCGTAAAAGTAGATGTGATACAAACTAAATCTACTCGATTTTACGTGGAAACTCCTT